>NC_073693.1:89458484-89508484 GCF_029784155.1 Uranotaenia lowii | reverse complement strand
TTTTGCATATTGCTTAAATTTCATAATATTGATTTGATATTTAAATCATTTTTTAAAATCTGAATTGTGATTGTTCTAGATACTGAATTCTGTTAAAGAAAACTTATATTATTTATAAAATAATTTTAGATTACAAATATTTATCAGATATTCTAATTCATAAGTTATTTCGTTTGCTAATAGAAAATTTTATTATTCAAATTTTGAATCACAAATGCTGAAACCACTAGCTTTTTCAAAACAATATTCTACATATTAATTTGAAATTTGAATTAAAAATGGATTCATTTTTGATCACAAAAAAATTATGAAGAAGAATTTTATCTTCAGTTTTAATTAAGACGTTTTTAAATATTTTTTTTGAGCGGCGGATTGTTAATAGTGTCAATATGACACTATTGGCGGCATGTTACTTTGTTCGTGTGCATAAAAATAATACAATTTCTTCGAGGACTCTTAATGAATACTTGAATTCTCTAATTGTGCATCATTACTTTTTTATAATCATATCCAGAAAGCCCAGGAAAAAACCCGTAATCAGACCTAGAGTGTTAATTTTACACTTCTTGCTTAAAACCGCTGTATCTCTCTTGTTCCTAAACCTATTTTTACAAAGTTTATAATTTTGGAAACGTAATTCAAATTCAGACATTTTACACCTACAACACTTCAGTTTTCCGTTATTCAAAGTCTAAGAAAAAAAAAAGCGAAAAAACATACTTAGGAAAAAGAATGTAGATTAGCTACGTAATGTTCGAAAAAAAATCACTACGTGTCCAAAAAAGCTGAAATTAGAAGCTTTACTTTGTTCATAAGGATACATTTTATTAAAAATAAAATTAAGATCATGCCCACAAAAAATGTAAAAAAGTTGTGTTGAAACCGTTCTTTTCAATCAATTAACCGTCAAAATTGTTCAAATCAAACCATGTAAATTTTAAAAAGAAGATTAAAAAGTTGAAAAAATTGGACACATTTTTGTATTTTTAGGTTGTCAAAATACGAAACACAAAAAAGTAGGGTAGATGATCTTGAGCGGAACTAGTCGAAATCTGATCTTGAGCGGAACCATTTACTTTTCCTAAGATCTAGGCAACGGTTATTTATGAATCTTATCGAGATGTTTATAAAACACTTTTTTATGATCTTTTTATACAATCTTTGTCAATTTTGCTAAAATTTATGGAATGAAACAATGTTATTAAAAGCTTTAAAAACATACGCTTTTCTGCTGCAATTTTCACCAATCTATGCTGCATTTGAACGTCAATTTATGTAACCCTTGGCCGCTATAAACTGATTCTCAATGATTAAAATGGTAGAAAAATTCTTAAAAAAGCATTATTCGGGTTTTTGTAACAAGTTTTCCATCAAAATATCAATTAATCGCTTAGTTTTTAAAAGTAAAATATGATCTTGAGCGGAACCATCTTTGATCTTGAGCGGAACTACTAGCTTCCGAAAAAAACCGCTAGGTTCGCTGCCTTATGCCTTATGTCTCACACGCAGGTTTTACCCCTGAATGTAAGCAACACCCTTTTATTTTTCTTATTAAATCAGCTTTAGGGACAGAAAAAATATAAAATTATGCTCGAATAAAACTAAAAATTTATTTAATTGGTGTCACAGCGTACCAAACCAGGCACTCAAAATGTTTAATTTTTTGGAGTACTGGAAATGTTTTCGATTCTTTCTTTCAGAAGGACGACGGTCAGGTGGAGGAAGGCTTTCTTACACATTTTTTGGCGTTATTCGAGAACTAATGAAGCTAATAAAGTAAAATCATTATTCCAGAATAAGAATCAATCTTCATTGCCATTACTATTCGATCTCCAAGAAACAGCTTTCGATTAAAGAGGTAGTTCTCGATGTTGAAATTCCAATAGAAAACGATATACCAATAAACAAAAATTCAAATTATTTTTAACACAAATTCTTTCAGTTTTAAAATGGCAAAGCACATCTGGTTAGCTATTTTATAACACTTAACGATTCAATTGGTGGCCTGGTATTGAAAACCTATCCGATTCCCTACTGTTTGATGTTTAGACTTGAGCTCATGGAAATCGGTTTGGCAAATAAGTGTTTTATCTATTGAGCTAAATGCTTTCCATATTTTTTTTAAATATGAATTAATTTTATCGTGATTCCTAAGAAGCTGGAATTTATTATAAACTTTGTTCTATGAATAAGTTGTTTCGAGCAAGAATGCTGAAATCAAAGAAAAATCTGAAATTTCACAGAATTTTGAGCAAATTTTTATCACAGAATCTGTGCCACTGAACACAGAAATATGAAATATTCACAGCTTTCACAGAATTTTAGAATTTTGAATAGATTTCCAAAATTATTAAGATTTCTTACTATGAATTAGAAAATTTTGATAAGAATTTCAATGTTAACTGAGTTTTCCCAACTAAAATATAGAAAAAGAAACAATTTATCAAAAAATTTCAATTAAATTAAAGGAATTAGTATCACCGAAATCCATTACTGAGTTTTGAGAAAAAAGTACAAAAAATCAGATTTTTTTCTCAAAACACTTTGATTTAGAGCAATGTACAGTTTTATTTGCCAAATCTGGAATTTAAGGCATCTTCTTTTGTATTACTGACTTTGTCGTAACCTTCAAAAGTTGTTCGGGGCAATATGACCCTAAACACGCACATTCAAATAATCACTCAAATACACTAAGGAACCTAATTTTTGAGTTAAAAAACTAAAATTTGAGTCTAGAGAATCTATTCTTTCAAAATAAGATACAGTGCATCAAAGTGATTTTTTTAAGTAAGAAATAAATTTGAACGGATATTTTGAGAACAGCTTTGGAAGGCTAAGTTTTTGTTATTTATGTAAAAACATAAATTTTTGAACTTTAAAATCTTAAAAGATGATAATTAATTGAAGTTTTCATAGTTACACAAAGATTTGGAATGATAGCTATTAAAGATGTTGACAGTACAAAATGGTTCCGCTCAAGATCATATTTTAGTTCCGCTCAAGATCAGCATGGTTCCGCTCAAGATCAGAATTCTTTCTTCAGTAAAACAGCTCTAGAGTGATCAGGGTTTACTCTAAAATATTCTACAAATCATCATTAGAAAGCAGAAACCAAGATCTATCCGCTGATCTAAAAAAAAATTCGTTCGGATATAACCCCTATCCATACCGCTTGGTCAACTGTTCCGAGTTGCGTCGAATTGAGCCAATTAGTTCCGCTCAAGATCATTTACCCTAACTGTTTTTCATTTTTTTTTTTTGGCAATTTGTAATTTTTTAAAGATTTTCTCAAATTTTAAAATAAAACTTTGCACTGGATTTTGAGTATATTAACGAAAGATTTCCGCAATATATTTATATTCACCAGAAAGTTAATTTCCTACCAATACTAGTGATGTAGTTACACAAGCGCTGCGATACTTATCTGGTGTGCCTTAACAATTGTGACGGTCCATTGACCGTACTTTGCGGTTTTAACACCACTTTTTTGCATTTTTTGTGGTTATGATCTCAAAAAAATTTCAAAAAAAACACAAACTTTCATATGTGCAACGTATAGCCAAGGTTGCCGAAAAAAATTCTATATTTTTGAATAAATAATTCTGACTTTCTGTGGTTTTACCCAAAAACTCTGTGATGGATTTCTGTGATGCTATTTCCTTGAATTTCATAGAAAATTCCTAATAAATTGGGTCATTTTCACATTTTATTTGAGCAAAATTAATTTCCATAACCAATCTTATCATAGTTTCTCTGATTCATAGTATAAAATCTAAATTTGATACTGCCCAAAAAAATATAATTTCGGAAATCCATTCAAAATTTAGAAATTCTGTGAAATCTTAAAATTCTGTGTTCTGTGACACAGATTCGAGGATAAAAATTTGCTCAAAATTCTGTGAAATTACAGATTTTTTTTGTAATTTCGGCAAACTTGCGTAAAGCTTCTAACTTTAGCTTTCTTGGACACTAAGTGAAATTTTTTCGAGCATTTGATAGCTGATTAACAGTAATTTTTTTTTCAAAGCGTGTTTTTCGGATTTTTTCTTAAACTTTGAATAAGGGAAAACTGAAGTATTGTAGGTGAAATCATTTTTGAGTTACATTACGTGATTTCTAAAATCATAAACTTAATAAAAATCGATTGAGAAACAAGAGAGATAAAATGGTTTTAGTCAGGAGTGTCAAACTGAGTGTCAAACTTTAGGGACTGTAACGGGTAAAAATTTCAGGGACGGATGAGGGTTAATCTTTATTGATCATTCAAGTGCCTTGAGAAATATTTATAAACAAACATATATTTTGAAGTTGAATAAGCAATCGGCATTCTAACTTTGAATCTCTTATTTATCCTTAGATAACTTTTTATTCTAACTTTTTTTATTCTACGATTCTGATTTATAATGTAGATTTTATTAATATTGTTTTAATTTTTTTTAACTTCCAATGTTTGTATCCCGCAAATGAAGTTCAAATGTTTATCTTTATTTGGCTTTTCAATGTGTCTTTTAATAATTGTTTTACTAGTTCTCACTATTTTCGACATGACATCGTTTTTTCAAATGAATTTCAATTTTCTAATCACCTTTCGGAAAACATTTTTTTGCAGGAATATAGCTTGATGTTTCTTAATGAATAGATAAGATTTTTGTTTATTGTTTGTTGTTTTCGTCGACTTTTTTCGGAGAGAAATAAAACAAAATTACTTGCCAGTTGAACCAAACGTTTCGAGCTTCTTGTGGCGTTTCGCTCCTCCTTAGTGGACCTTAAAATTATTTTTTTATTGTATGAATTTTTCATTTATCAAGAACTAATTATCTTTGTGTATGGAAACTTTTCCAGATGTTAAACAATCAACCGGATGACCTGCTCAAACATTGCTTTTTGACCGATGAAAGATGTTTCAGTTTTCCCACGCCGTTTTTATTCATCCAGTATTAATTTAATTAACTTGCTTTCTTATTCAAAAAAAATTGTCCAAATCCGCACTGTGTTGATGAACACCTAATGGGTCGAATCGCTGTTGGTATAAAAAAGTGATGGTAGCCTCTTCAATTTGACAATTTTATCAACAATATCAAAGCGCCAAAATCAATTCAGGTGTTCGACACCCGTGGTTGTGACGTCAAGTTATCGATTACCTTGCAAAAGCATAAAACACCACTTGCATGAAACCAATTTCACTTTCATAACCTTAAATTGCTGGTTAACTCTGAACTAAATACCCTACGGCTCATAAATTTTCTTCACAGAATAATTAATAATTCATATAGGAGCACCCAACTGAAAAAAACAGATTCCAGCCGCAAACCATAAATCCATTAGCTCCCGAGCTGAAGCCAATGTGAACCAACCTGAATGAAAACTTACTCACTTTGGTAGCCGGTCAGCTAAGTAGATTACTTCTCTAGTGGATCAGAGTGTTCGTCGCATACATTTGTATCAGTAACAGTAGCACTTGCATCGTGTCATATCTTCGCTTCGCTTCGCCACCATCAAATAGCAATGAATGCTACCTACTGCGGGTGATAATGAAACATCGGATTCTGTGTTCGCCCCAAACCGAGAGCAGCAGCAATCGCCATCAAAAGAAACCACCCCCTCACAACCACCAAACAAACACACAAATAGATTACTCCTCACTACTTAGATAGATACCCACAATGGTCAAACACTTGCCTTGCCGTGCCAAACTAACGTCACGGGGACCGTTTTTTACTTCTCGTTTTCCTCGGCTAGGCCGTTCCTTATCGGCACACACTCTTTATTTCGCGTCAAACCAGGCGTTTCACTACCAATTTTCCCTTACCTTTGCTCACTTCATCACCCAACTATACAGGCCTTCCGCACATCCACACCCACCGCGATTAATTCTACTCTTATTGGCAGACATTAATTGCAATCCCTTAGCGGAAGAAGAAGCACGCAAAGAAAAAACAAGTCGGCGACCCCTTTACCGAAAATAATCGTCGTCTATCCGCGTCACAAGTGCCTTCTATAGCATACGAGTATAAGTGTATGGAAGATTCCGATGTCAACTACGGGCGCCCCGGCGAGAAAGTGTCCTTAAAGGGGAATTCCGAGCCTCCCAGACGTCGTCTTCTTCGCTTCTTCGAGGAAGCCCGCGTGACACGGTCGCCAAACGATGAACGGATCTATACCGCAAACCACGAACCACACCGCACACGCCTCTAATGTCTCTGTCCCCCAACCGACCGAACGGGTAGCGCAGGACCTTGGTCACTACAGAGTGGAAACGCCGGCAACGGAACCGTCTCTCCCTCTGTGCGTCGGAAGAATAAAACCAGACAACCGTGCTATCGGAACGATCCCGAAGTACTGACTCCGGAGGCCGGCCCGTGCTCAGTCAGCACCCGCGCGCAAAATGATGCCGAGACCTGCTGCCATCGCCATCATCAACCAGCAGCCAGCAAGTGAATTGTCGTCCTATACCTACACCTACTAAACCGAACAAACGGCCGACGACACGAAGAGGCGAGACGAAACGAAACGAGAGTAGTGTTCTGTACATCATCAGCATCATCATCCGTCGTCCACCGACAACATCTTGGGTGCGTGTACCTTCTCTTACATTATGTCTACCTCGCTATCTGCCTATGGAGATTTTTCGCGTGATGCTTTAAAAAAAAAAGTTTTCCCCCCACGACAGTAACCCAACCAACAACAGGTCCGATCTACTAAGCTAGGTACTGTTGTAAAAGACCGAGCGGCTCCTTCGGATGATATCGTTTCGACAGATCGGTGGTGGTCACTCAGGAGCGGGCGTGCGCACCACCAACGACCGGTGGCCATTCACAAATTCGCGCCCGAAGGAACTCATCGGTGTGTTTCGGCAAAGTCGAGCAGTTGCTTTTTTGCTCTTGAATTTGCCATTTTCAAACACCTGTGGCTAGCGGTTTTCATTGAAATTGTGAAGTTTTCATTTTTTTATGATAGCTATTGATCATGAGGTCGCTCGGGGATTAATAGCATAGGAAAACCATCAACCCATCTGACATCACTGTTGATGCTGAGCAAAAATGATCAGTTTTTCCATTCAATCCTAAAAATTCAAATTTTCTCATGTAAACGTTAATAAATTTAAAAAAAAAACCTTGGATGAGTTTTGGGCCAAAACGATGCTTTGTAGGCCCCAGGTTTTGAGAAATTCAAGAATGAACCCAAATCGACTCAGTCTAATGTCCATTTCAAGGGTATGCTATACTAACACCGAGTAGATCTTTTATCTCGTTCAGTGTAAAACAACAAAAAGATTTACCGCTCTCCCTCACCTCCCCATTTTAAGTTATATTTATTTTTTCAATCTTTAATATTAGGTTCGTTATTCTAAAATCTTTTATTATTCATTCTGAGTGTCCATCCCGAGAATTCCCGATCGAAGATTCCCGGAAATCAAAATATTTCGGGATTTCCAAATCCCGAGAAACGATTGAAAATCCCGGAAGTTCCCGATTCAGCAAGGAAAATAATTGTTCTATTTTTATATATTTTTTCTTCAAAAATTGTTTTTTTCTTAGTAGGTACACTAGACTGCTCCAAATTTGTATAAGAAATTTCAAGCTTAAAGTGATCCTAAGTCTAGTACAAGGTCTCATGCCATATTTGGCTCAGATCGGATCACGGAAAAGGGTCGCTCAACGAGCCTAAAGTTTGTATGGGATTTTTAGACAAAAAAAAAAGAAGACATTTTGTTCGGGAGGAACATGAAAATCCAGTTTTTCATGAATTAATTTGGTCCCCTTGGGCCGATTTCTCTAAAAAACGAGTTTTCTTAAAGCCTAAACTATGACAAATATTTCATCCGAAGACTGCATTCCAATTTGACTTATGATAAAAAAGATATAAGACTTTAAAAATGGGGTTAACATTTTTAAGGATGATATTCATCACTGTTAATGTTGCGTCTAAATGTTCGAAGCAGTGTCTCTCATTGATAGTGATGAATATCACCCGTTAAAAAGATAGCTATTTTTCGAAGCTTGATAACTTCTTTATCTTAACTCGAATCGAAATGTAGTCTTTGGATGAATTATTCTTCATAGTTTACACTTTAAGAAAGACCGTTTTCAAAAGATATCGGTCCAAGGCACAGTGGTTTAAAACTCGAAAAACGTGATCATGGGCTTTTTGATGCCTTAGATGTCAAAATAGCCTAATAACATGTTCTACAATGTTTCATTGTTTTTAATTGTGCATATTTTTCCATTATTTTTTTTCTGATCGATCCACCTAAAAGTGAGATATTATTTTTATTTTTTGAATTTGTCATCCAATCAAAATAATGTGTTCAGAAAAGTTGTAAGCAATACAATTTTTAAAAACTTTGTAAAAAACTTCAAAGCTCTATCTTTTAAAACAACAGATTTATAGACATTTTTCTAAAAACTACCCTCAAAAAACGAAATTTTCATTTAACTTTTTTCAAAGCGACTTTCGAGTCTTACTTTGAATGAGAGAGTTGTAACAATTGTAAAAGTACACAACTTCATTGGAGGTGTCAAGTTTCTATCTTGACAAGTGAAGACAACAGTTCTTAATTTGTTAAGATTAAAGAGTTGGCCCTGGCTAGAGGCGTTATTTCCGTCGTTCGTTGCGTCAAGTTGAAGTTGAGTGTTCCATTCTCCTTTAAGATTGAGTTTCCTTTCATCAATTTAAGTTTCCTTTCTTCAAAGTAAGAAGCATTCAAATGTAAATAAATAGAAATTGGCAAAGAGAACAAGTTATCCAACGATCCGGTGCTGTTCTGAAAATTTTGGCTTCTGGCCAGAAAATAAATGTGGAAAAATTCGATAAGTTTTCTAAGGAAAAGGCCATGAAACTAGTCAATTTGTATCCGTGGTGTTAAATACCCGCAGCAGTTCACAAAATGTTATTTCATGGGGCATAAATCGTGAAACAATTTTTAATACCCATTGGGCAGTTATCCGAAGACGCTCAAGGGTCTAGAAATAAGGATATTCGAAATTTTAGAGAACATCACATTCGAAAATTTTCAAGGCAAGCGTCAAACATCGACCTTATGCATCGGATGCTCGAATCTTCGGATCATCTTATAAAAAGCCTAAGAAAATCTAAACCAAAATCACATTTTCCTTTTGTTGCCGATGCAAACTACATGCTTGATTTAGAACAATCAGAAGATCATGATAATTAATTTTAATATTTCATTCTAATTTACTCTCTAACACAACTATTTAACCAAAATTGAAACTTTTTAATTAAAGAAAAAACTTTAAAGAAAGCCATGAAAATTAAAGGTTACAAAATCATCCATCTATGCCACTTTCGTGTTAAAGTGGCAACATTTGTAAAGATGTGTGTTGATAAAATACGCAAAATGTCCATTACTTCAAAACTACCTTCTTTTAGATAAATGTTTACTAACTATAATGGAACTAACGCTTCAAGACAGGACCAACTCTTCAATCTAAACAAATTAAGAACTGTCGTCTTCACTTGTCAACGGTAGGAATAGAAGAAAAAAAAGATTTCGCTCTTCCTTTTGCTAAACAGCAAGAGATTGCCAGGCTGGCTTAACAAAAACTTCAAAACTACCATCTTTCAGATAAATGATTATAGTACTAAAACCTGATACATACAATGAAATCATATGCTCATTAAAGCTTAGGAATGTCTCTTTCAAATGCAAATAACTTTGTTTTCGTAAGTTTGCAACTTTTAGAGATATAGAACATTGAAAATATGCTATTTTAAAACGTAATTACACAAAAAGTACCATTTAACGTCAAGATATGCGCAATTTAAAACAATGAAACATTGTAGAACATGTCATTAAGCTATTTTGACATCAAAAAGCCCATGATCACGTTTTTCGAGTTTTAAACCACTGTGCAAGGGGACCAAAGTTATTCATGAAGAACTGAATTTTCATGTTCCTCCCTAGCAAAATGTCTCAAAATCCCATACAAACTTTAGGCTCGTTGAGCGACCCTTTCCCGTGATCCGATCTGGCCCAAATTCGGCATGAGACCTTGTACCTGGCCCAGGATCAATCTAAGCCTGCAGCGCATAACTTTTTCAAATGTCGGGTCATTACCCAGTTCCCCTAGCTACAAATAATGGCACAGTAACAAATCGGATACCGCTACTTTGGCAATATCCAACAGGTGGACGGACAAGCACTCACTCTCTAGCTTGAAGAATGCCTTCGCAGTAAGTAACTCATTTTCATGGAGAAAACGTCCATTTCCTTTCACAGTAAGAACGTGAGTGTACCGAACAGAACCCAAATGTAACCTTGTTCTTACCTACTCTCGGGAAGAAAAAAAACTACATCACATAAATATGGCAGTCTCACATCATATGTTCCGGTTTTATTTTGGGACATTCCACAGGTTGGCAGCTTTCCATCATGATGAAAATTACCTACCTGTTCAATCCATTTATTCGAGTGAGGAAAAGGGCTTGTTTATATTCTCAATTTGCATTTAGAATAAATTTAATAAAAATTTTCGTCAAACTTGAAGGTGTAGGCAGAACTTGAAATTGGTTTAAGATTTGGCTTGGGTTATAATAAAAATGGCTTATGATAGTTCTAATATGGAATATATAAATGCTGTATCTGAATATAAATCTGAATTTGAAATCGTGATTGATTTGTACCTTCATTTTTTAATGTTTGAATTTAATTAAAGTTATGAGAAATATTATTAATTTTTTTTATTATGGACGATAGGGTTGTAAGTAGCTCATATATTTATCTATACTGTTTCATTTTTGACAAAAGATCAAGTATCCTTGAACAAAATAAGCAATTTATATTTCGCCTCCCGAATAATCTTCTAATTTTCTTATGGGATCAAACATCGTCGGAATTTTTTGAGCAATTTTGCAAGTTTTTCGAAAATCAGTCAATATCGTGAATATCTGGTGACAAACGTTAATTTTGAGAGAGCAAATAAAGGACCCGAAAGGGGGTTTTGGCAAGTAACATTATTTTTAAAATAAGGAATTGGAGAAGAAGAGTGAAAACATTTGACAAATTTGCTGAATTTTTTTTTATTTCCTCTTATACAACTCATATTTTTTAAAATAACCCCTTTCAAATATAAATTACATACACATTATTGGAGAGGAAAATGTTGTTAGAAATTTTCAATTTTTCATGAACTTCTTTTAATCAGGGCTCGGCTTACAGCATAATGTTGATGATTCTTATTCAAAAAAAAAAACAACATTTGAGAAAAGTGTTTGTTAATAATTGCTATAAATTCGACACTGATTGTTATACACTGATATTATTTTTTTTAAGCATTCGAAAATTTCGTTATAATCTTATCCATTCTTGTTTCGATTCTTCAATTTCTTTATTTAAATTGAAATGTGTATAACTTTTGGCAAAGCTGTCCAAATTTTACTGAAAAAACAAAGTTTATTTTTAAACCGTTGTTTCGATATCGTATAATATCATTTTTACGGATTTAAAATTCATCGTTGGTTTTGCGCTTGTAAAGCGTACAGTTTGCATTTCTTCGTCAATAAAGTTTCACAGGTACATAAATTTGAAGGGGTAAATTTATGCGGTGTATAAATGTTGTTTCGACGGTACTATGACATGAGTCATAATCCCGTCGATACAACATTTATACAAAAGCGGCAGAGCATAGATCCCTGAAGATGATATAATGCGATATCGAAACGTGGGTTTAAAAATGAATATAAAGTTATTTTAAAAAAAATATGCGATGTATAAGAGGACATAAGAAAAAATTCAGCAAATTTGTCAAATGTTTTCACTTTTCTTCTCCAATTCCTTATTTTAAAAACGGTTTACTTGCCAAATCCCCTCTTTCGGGTCCTTTATTTGCTCTCTCAAAATTAACGTTTGTCACCAGATATTCACAATATTGACTGATTTTCGAAAAATTTGCAAAATTGCTCAAAAAATTCCGACAATGTTTGATCCCATAAGAAAATTAGAAGATCATTCGGGAGGCGAAATATAAATTGCTTATTTTGTTCAAGGATACTTGATCTTTTGTCAAAAATTAAACAGTATAAATAAATATATGGGCTATTTACAACCCTATCATCCATATATAAAAAAAATAATATTTCACATAACTTCAATTGAATTCAAACATTAAAAAAGGAAGGTTCAAATCAATCACGATTTCAAATTCAGATTTAGGTATATTCAGATACAGCATTTATATATTCCATATTAGAACTTTCATAAGCCATTTTTATTATAACCCAAGCCAAATCTTAAACCAATTTCAAGTTCTGCCTACACCTTCAAATTTGACGAAAAATTTTATTAAAATAATTCATTCAGACCGCTTTGCCGAAACTTATATACATTAAAATCATCCAGTCAACATCTTCAAATCAACATAAATTTAAATCTTTAATAACATTATCAAAATCAGATTCTGAGGTATGAAACTTTTGCAACTTTATTTTTATGGATGTTCTTTTAAATTTACAGCTCTCATTCTATATTTTTATTTATTTGAACTAAAATGATTTATGAAAAAAGTGAAAAATCGTTTTTTATCTGCATGTGTAATTTATTCAAATTTTTTGTATTATTTTTATCTATAGGTATACATAAAAACGAATGTTTATCTGTCTGTCTGTCCATGGCCGCACTAAGAACGGCTTCATTGGGGGAATCTTTTTTCTAATGATATATTTGCTCAAACAATGCACGAATTAAAACAATTCAAACAAATATTTCTTGTTGCTTTTTACTTAACCATTTTAAAGATCTTATACATTCAAAGTTTCATGTAAATATTACTAAGAAATTTCGGGATTACATCCGATAATCTGTGAAATTATAAACTAGAGTTTTTTAGTAACAAATAAGAGAACTTATTTTTATCGATTGTTAAGATCTTTGAATTTGCTCTTATATCTGATCAATTAAGCTTTTTTTGATTTAAACAAAGAATTTGTTTTTAAAAGGCTTTAGATTTGTTAAAAATAAAGTAATTCCATGCTCAAATCAAATTTGCTAAATCTTCCAAATTCTCGAAAATCCATGAAAATAAATGACATTTTAAAAAGTTATTATAACTGGTTGAAGTTTTACGGTTCAAACCTGATATTCATCCATCTGATTTCGAAACAATTTCAAGTTTAAGTCTGAAATTTGCCTCTTGGTAAAACTGCAATAATTATTTTATTTTAATTATGGGATAATAAATGTTTCTTAATCCGAAAAAAACTATTCGTATAAATGAACTCCTTAATTAAAATCTTGTGGATGTTTTTTTTTCTAAAATAAGAACTGACCGACTTTGATCACAAATTTTAAATTTTTGAAATTGAACTAACAATCAAAGTTATAAGTCTACGATCTTTTGCAATTTTTAATCTGAATTTTGAATAGTAAATTTGGTTGTATACTGTTTACCGGAATTCCATTTACCGGAAAACCATTTACCGGAATGCTTTTTACCGGAAATTCATTTACCGGAATGAACCATTTACCGGAATGACATTAACCGGAATGTACTATTTACCGGAATGCCATTTACCGGAATAAGAGTTTTTAAATGACAAATCTATTATTGTATACCGTTTACCCGTAAACTTTTGCCCAGAATGATTTTTGGTCAAGATTTGGGTACATTAATTGATTTCATGATTACCAGTGTGGCTTTTAAAAATCGTTTTTGTTTTTGGTATCCGACTCCTCACGCTGCGCGTTCGAACTTGAAAGACATATTGTCCTTCACGCTGTCGCGTGGCGGATGGGGCTAAGGGATCACCCCTAGTTTTCAGGCAGACCTATGAAGCCCCGACAGACCTAGACCAATGTAATAGGGCCGCCGCTTCCGACGGCGGGTCGGCGGCCACCTCGGATTTGGGAGCCTCGGCGGCTTTGTGCCGCCTCAGTCCCTTCATCCTCGTTGGTTGCGGCTTTGCCGCAAAAAATAATATTTCAAACCTCTTTTTTTAGAAAAAGTTCTTATTTTCGGATTCCAGTTTGTATAAAAATATTCAATACTCTGGAAAATGGTCTTTCATGCGAAATTTTCTATTGAAGAATGGTAAATTCTGGCGAAAATTTTAGGAAAACGGGGTACAACCCAAATTGTTAGGTATCAAAGAAATTCCGGTAAATGGTAGTTCCGGTAAATGGTTTTCCGGTAAATAGTATAGTCCGGTAAATGGAATTCCGGTAAATAGTACATTCCGGTAAATGGTATTCCGGTAAATGGTACTTCCGGTAAATGGAATTCCGGTAAACAGTATACAACCAGTAAATTTGTGTCTGAATTGTGAACCTGAATATTAATTTAAGTTCAGAATTAAGATATAGCATTATCATTCCAAAGTCAGATTAAGCACATATATGCGTTAAGATTATCAAGATAAATTATTATGAAATTTGAATTTTAGATCTTTTTTCGAGTTTCAATTCGATTTCTGAATTGTTAAAAAATCGATTTATGAATTTATATTTCAGATCAATATTACGATATGAGCCAGAAATTGAAATGTGTTACAGAGCCCTCAATTATAAATCTGGTATTTTACATTTCAATCTGAATTGATTATTTCAATTTCTCATTTTTTATATAAATTTAAATATGAATTTCGAAAGATGAATTTTATTTTGAGTTTATAATTCTGGACCGCCACTTGAAGCTTTGAATTCATCAAAATAATTTAGATTTAGAACTTCGGATCTGAATATGAAACAAAAACTCAGGATGATTGCTAAAGCTATGATCATTATGAGCCCGGGCACTTAATTTCGGTGATAACGTTATGTTTGTCATATTGCTTTTTTCAGGTGCCTAAATTGACGTGTTTTTGAGAAAGTTACAATAAAAAAAATACACGGTTAAAATATTTTTGCGAAATCACCTCGGAAATCTTCTTTTTTTGACTCATGAACTGTTAATTTTTTTGAAATTTGTTTTGGTCCAAATAGATATGAAGTATGAGGAGACTCAAAACAATGCTCACGTTTTTCGATCAAAGGAATATTTTTTAAAATAAACGCTTTCTGAATGATGATAACATTAACATTGATTTTTTTATATTCGGAAAATAAATATTTTAATTTATATGGGTTTCAAAAATTTTAGATAAAATTTTGAATTGAATGGAAAACCAAACTTGAATATCAATTTCAAAATACCTTTCCAATTCTATTTTCTGATGATGATGCGAACTGAGAATCAAGAACCCCTAACTAGATAAATAGTGCAAAATTTGAAAACTGATATACAATTTAGATTCAACCTTCAACCTTCAACCTTAAAACCTTCAAATTACATTGAGATTCAAGAAAATCTAGAAGCCCAGATGCCATGAAAAAAAACCACCTGAACGTTGTTGACGGCGAACCACTCCATGGCCTTTTTACCGTAATGACAAGATGCCAAATCCGGCCAAAACAGAACGGAACAACCGTGTTTCTTCAGGAAAGGCAGCAGACGTTTATTCAAACACTCTTTCACGTAAATTTCTTGGTTGACAGTCCCGGAAGCTATGAAAATGCTGCTTTTCAAGCCACAGGTACAGATGGCTTGCCATACCAGATATTTCTTCGCGAACTTTGACAGTTTCATGTGCTTGAAAATATCTGCTACCTTTCACCTTCCTTTTGCCGTATAAAACTCCTGTCCTGGAAGCTGCTTGTAGTCGGCTTTGACGTAGGTTTCGTCGTCCATTACCACGCAGTCCAACTTCGTCAGCATCGTCGTGTACAGCCTCCGGAATCGCGCTTTGGCCGTCGAATTTTTTTTATCATCGTGATTTGGAGTCACTACCTTCTTGTAAGGCGATAGTCCGGCTCGTTTTTTGGCTCGATGTACGGTTGTAGACGATACAGCCAGCTTATTTCCGGCATCTCGGAGAGAGAGGTTAGGGTTTCGCTTGAAACTACCGGCAACTCTCTTTGTCGTCTCAGCGGCTTCCGGTTTTCGATTTCCCTCCGATTCAGACTTTCTGGCTGTCGACAAACGTTCCCCAAACACTTTAATTACATTTGTAATGGTTGATTTGGCAACTTTTAGCGATTTTGCCAGCTATGCGTGCAAGTAGCTCGGATTTTTGCGATGCGCGAGCAAAATTTTGAAACCCCGCTCTTCTTATTTGGAAGGCATTTTGACAACTGAAGAGTGAATTCCAAAATCAAAATAGGAGCAGCACTCTACACACACACACACACCTTCAAAATGAGGGGTGTTCAGGTTTTTTAAATGCAAAATTGAAAGAAATACGTCAAGTTGATATTGACCAAATTTTGACCGAATCACCCTTTATGTTCGTCTTTTTCGAGTCCACTAAAATTGATAGAATATTTTTCATAACTCTTCATTTGGCATAAGAAAACTTCATAAATAAGAAAACTGTATTGAATGCGTATAAAAACACCAAAATATAGGTGGCCCATGATTCCCCACAACCAATGATTTGCAAATTGCTTGCCTACGAGTGACTTATTGATATTTCATTAAAAAAAATCCTTTTGCATGTGAAAGAGCAAGTCAAAATAAAGATCACGAACATTTGAGCATATTTTTACTATGAACTTAAGATTTCTCAGCGAAGCCATTTGCTGGTGCTTGTTTAATTTTGTAATTAAGTTTTTTACGCTAGTGTAATTAAAGAAGTATACCACATATATCAAGTAAACATCATATAGAAATATGTACTTAGACAGAGCGATGATGATGACAATTGGATTGAGTCTCCAATTTTCACATTCACAACAGAAAAATCTTTCAAATGAAAGGCCAATGCATACTGCTGTAAATTTGCTTACGATGATTTCAGATGAAATTCGTCGGTATTTGGAATGATGATGACGTTAATGATTTTCAAAGTGCACCTGATAATTTTCAAATGAAAATCGAGATCTTCAATTTCAAACGACAATGAAAATTGTTATTATTATGTGATTTTTTTTTTCAATCTAGTTTTTTGTGATTATAAACTATTTTAAAAAGGTATTAAGACAAGAACTCTAAATTCATTTAATATTTATATTAATTTTTTATTTGAGTAAGAGGGATCGATTTTAAAGCAACCAAAAATTCTAATTCTAATACGAAAAATTTTTTTTTTTTAAATTTTGATAGCTTGATTCTGTAAAAAACGTCTTATTAATTTGTATTTTTAGACTATGTAATAATCTACTTATTTGAAGATTTTCAGCAAGGCATGAAAATGAAAGCGATGATTTTCAATCGAAAAAAATTTCTTTCATTTGACTGTTATGCGGACCGGTCTGAATGTTTTGTTTACTGACTTTCATAGCAACCTGAAACTTATAAGTTTACTTTTGACAGCAAAAAATGTTATTCGATTGGGAACTTCCAAAGCAGTCTAGATTCAAATGATTAAATGAAAATTGGAGACCATGAGTCAACACACATCCTAGATATGAAGGGTGGTCCACGTTTCCCCATAGCCCACGTCTCCCCTACATTATAAAACTGGGGTAACATGCAATTCTTTTCAACTTTAATGGCTTTTAAAACATACAGTGAACGAAACAAGAATAGTGCCATTATGTGTTTTGCTTGTTTAAATATTAATGATTGAAAAACAGAAAAATTTTCTTATATAATTTGTTTTGGATTGATCGATGGATATATCAAGTATACTTTTAGTTTACTTTTTTTATGAAGCAATTATGGACCAAAAATATGTATATTTTGTAAATTTTTTGTGTCAATTTTGTAAATTATTATAACATTCGTTTCTTCGCTTCTCTTCAGCTCATACAAATACAATAAATCTCAAACCATCCCGAATCACGTTTATAGCTAGCTGGTGCAGCAAATCTGACTAAATTTCCCAGAAGAATCGACGGTACGCCTTTCATTGTATTACCTACTCCTCCTAGTAGGTAAGAACGGGAAAATCTTTCGTCAAGGAAGCAAAAGAAATTGCATTATATCACACGTTAAGCAACCTATTTCGCACTTCATATGCATATTACCGAGTCAAGTGTTCGGTTTTCCTAGCGAACATTTTCCACACTTTCTCGGAGCGACCCCACTCGACCAAACAGCCAGACGCCATCCAACAACAAAAATAACAAGTTCAAGGGTTGATTGTTATGAGCAGAAGGGAGAAGGCAGAAGAAAAAAACGCAAGATAGGAACCAATCTACCTACACACATGTGCTGGCAGGCAGGAGTAAAATAGCAGCAAATTTCCAACATACGTCATCAGCCAGCGCCAGTCAGCAAAGTCTCGGGTGGCGGGTATGGAGAAGGAAAAGAAGTCTCGCTACTTGTCTAGCAGATTGTATTGAGTGGCTGACTTTGCCTCCGCGAGAAGACGTCAGATCGTATGCTAATATGGTGAGTACACAGACAGGAATAAAATTGGACAAAATTGTGGGCGACACCGAGAAGGGAAAAGTCGAGGGAAAAATTAATACACTGAGCAGTGTGCGAGTAGATGTGATAAGAATCTTAACGGGATGCGACGCGGGCTTGGATTCCACTTTAACTGGCCTATGCTCACGAAATTTCAGCGCCTATTTCCAGATTTGGATATTCTTCACAACACAACGCTGCGATGCGGAATAGGTCGCAAAGGCCAAACTTAGCTTAGCTTAGCTTAGCTTGATTGGCTGCTCACATCCACCTTAAATCGTTGAACTTGAAATGCTTTATCAACAAAACTCAATTTATAATGCATGTATTTTCTCCCTCTTTTCAAAACCTTGACCAATTAAAAATAAATTAATTTAATGAAATCATCATTACACGCTATGCATTTCAAATCCCACGATCGCAGGCATGGCTAAGTAGAACAAGTTCCACATCGCCAATGGTTGCTACTCCGTGATTGACCGAGGCCACCGATTTTGTACAAAGGTCAAATGAATGGTGTCTGGGACTGACAACACATTCACAATGCCCAAAACTGATGCTCTCTCTTTAAACATCAATAACGGCGCCGGCCACGTCCTAGCAGTCAATAGAAAGATTGGAAAAAGAAAGGGATGAAAGAATGATTTCGTGCTTTAGGACCGAGGTTACCTCTGCATCCTAGCAAAATAATTTTGGTTTGGAGTTTGGGTATAAGGATATAATCAGGAGACACTTTTGACTAGTGCAATAGTTTTGGTTGTAAACCTTATCTAGTATGCGTCTGATGTTAAATATAGTTGAACAAATAATCAGAACTATTTTTAAGTATTTTTTTTATTTCTTACTGTCTATCTATTTCGATAGAACAAGATTTTATAGGTATTTTTAATGTGTTATAGTTAAGAAAAAAAAATTCAAATCTGATCGAATTCAATGAAACTTTAATTTTAATTAAAAAAAACTAAATAAAATATTGAAATATAACATGACATGATATCAATTCATAAACCCTTCTAAACATTTTTAACAAGAAAATTATAAACATAATCTTCACATTTTCCTTATTTTGGTTCTTACCAAATAAAAAAAAAAAGTACATGTTAAGCAAAAACTAAATGAATTGATCTCACCAAAATTTCTGATTGTGCTACGCTTATAATCCTTCCACTTTTCTATTTTACATTCGAATTTCTCAACTATAATTTTTTAAATTATTACACAACAAAGTTTATCAATGGTATAAAAATTTCTGATTTCTCACAAAACTCAATCAAAAGAATAGGCTTCAAAAGAGCTGTAGGTACATTATTAGGTTACAATGTCATGAGATTAATATTTTATGCACTAGATTTCAAAGACAATGTAAAAGACCTCATTGTGCACTGCATTTTAACCATTTCTAGGGGGAAAATCTTGATTTTCCCCAACAAGTACTAAACTCAACCATTTAGAAAGTTATTAGATTTTGTGTAGTCGGCAATACAAGAATGGAAATACTTAGCTTTGTCCCGTATTCCGACGTCTTTTCGAACCATCATCAAGAAGGAAGTTTTTGCTCCGATTGTTCAGCAGCTACAATTTTCGCCCGGAAAACAGTGACCAGGTTTCCGGAAAACAGTGACCAGGTTCTTTGATCCCTCTGGCTAAATTTGGCGTTTCATCCGAATGCAGTTTTAAGAATTCGCTAAATTTTCTCTTCTCAGAATTTCGCAGTCAAAAAAAACACACACACCCGTCACCAGGCCCGTGCGAAGGACCCGTCCATGGGGGGGGGAGTTTCAAAATTCAAATTTTGCTAAAAATAATAACAATATCAAAAATAAACAATTAATAAGGAAATTGATTTCTAACACAATTTTTAACTCATGAATGTCTCACAAACTGAAAAAATAATAAATTTTACTGATAAAATAAATCCAAACTTTTTAAACAAATCATAATACTTACTTACTTACTTAATGATCCCGCGCCGATCCTCCGGTGCATAGGGCCGTGGTAAAAGACCTACACTGTTGACGATCCGGAGCCAGCGTCTTCACCTGGTCCCAGTCAAGATTCTCGTCGACAGTTCGGATTTCAGCGGCTAGGCTTCGCCGCCACGAGTTTCTGGGCCTGCCTCTTCTTCGATGACCTTCTGGATTCCAGTCAAGCGCCTCTCTGCAAATCTCGTTTTCATCTTTTCGCAGCGTGTGCCCAATCCATCTCCACTTACGTTCCCGAATCTCGATTTCTAGCGCCCTTTGATGACACCGGCGATGTAGTTCCTCATTCGAGATCCAGTTGCCAGGCCACCAAGCGCGGATGATGTTCCGCAGACAGCGGTTTACAAATACTTGCAGTTTTCGCGTCGTCACCGCATATGTGCACCAAGTTTCGCACCCGTACAGCAATACGGATTTGACGTTTGAGTTGAAGATTCGGATTTTTGTTCGTAGAGAGATCTGGCGTGACCGCCAGATGTTTCGGAGACTCGCAAACGCAAATCGGGCCTTTCTGATCCGGGTTTCGATGTCTTTCCTGGTACCACCATCAGGCGTTATCTGGCTACCAAGATACTGGAAGCACTCCACTTTCTCAACTTGTTGCCCATCTACCATGAAACTGGAGGGATTTCCTGTGTTGATCTCCATCGACTTGGTCTTTCCGACATTAACTTTGAGACCTGCTGCCTTGGAACTGTCGGTGAGGTCGTCGAGTTTGCTCTGCATGTCCGGTTGTGTTTGGGCGAGCAAAACAATATCGTCAGCCAGGTCAAGGTCGTTCAGTTGCTCCATTGTTAAAGGATTCCACGGCAATCCTCGGTTCGGTGCACAGTCGATCGATCCAGTCAGAATCTCATCCATTACGATGAGGAAAAGTAGCGGTGATAAGATACATCCTTGTCTCACTCCAGCAGTTACCGGGATTGGTTCGGACAAGACACCATCGTGCAAGACCTTGCACGAAAATGCCTCGTATTGTGCTTCGATGAGATGGACTAGTTTCTCTGGGACCCCTCGTCGCCTTAGAGCCGCCCAGATGTTTTCATGATTAAGTCGGTCGAATGCTTTTTCGAAATCAACGAACACCAGCAGAAGAGAGTCCTGGAATTCGTTGATTTGTTCCAGTATGATTCGTAGCGTTGTGATGTGGTCCACACATGATCGTCCGGATCGGAATCCAGCTTGTTGCCGTCGGAGTGTAGCGTCGATTTTCTCCTGGATCCTGTTCAGGATCACTTTGCAGAGTACTTTAAGGGTTGTACAGATCAACGTTATGCCTCGCCAGTTACCGCACTCTGTCAGGTCTCCTTTCTTCGGGACCTTTACGAGGATACCCTGCATCCAGTCGGCCGGGAATGTTGCAGTATCCCAGATGTCAGCGAAAAGACGGTGCAACATTTGTGCTGACAGGGCAGGGTCGGCTTTCAGCATTTCAGCAGGGATACAATCGATCCCAGGTGCTTTGTTGGATTTCATGTTTTTGATTGCCGCTTCTATTTCAGCCAGCGAGGGCGCTTCCGAGTTGACGCCATTTATGCGACTTACTGTAGGCGCCTCGAGCTGCGGGTTCTGTTGGTCATCGCTATTCGTGACTCGGAAGAGTTGTTCGAAGTGCTCAGTCCATCGTTTGAGCTGATCTGTTCGATCGGTCAATAACTGACCTGCTCGGTCTTTCAGCGGCATTCTTGCATTAGTCCTTGCACCACTGAGGCGGCGAGAAATGTCATAAAGTAATCGGATATCTCCATTGGCGGCGGCTCTTTCCCCCTCTTCGGCTAGGGAGTTTGTCCAGGCTCTCTTGTCTCGTCTACAAGCTCGTTTAACTGCCTTTTCCAGCTCCGCATATCGTAAGCGGGCGGCTGCTTTGGCTGACCCGGTAAACAAATCATAATGAATGTTTCAAATCAATGCTATTTCCGGTAAATCATTTTAAAATTTTTCAAAATTATGTTCCTCATTCTGAACTAGAAATTTGCTTCAAAATAAATTTTCAACAGTCTAGTTTTCAGATTTGGCACCGATTAATAAAAAATCTAAATTATAAAATAAACGTCAGAAAAGGTTAAAAATAAATTAAATAGTAAATTGAAAATTGTTATTAATTATTCATTTTTATTTACATTTCTTTTCTTCATATTCAATAGTAGGGTTGATAAATTTCTCTGTAGTATTTTGAAATTGAAAAAAAGTTATCACGATTTGAAATGTGAATTTTTGATTTAAAAAAATCCATTTTGAACTTAAAATGAGTTATTCAAAAGTCGATGATTGAATTGAATTTGATATTTGAAGTTCTAAATATTAACTATTCAAACTAAGCTTTGAAGTTGCTACTTCGAATCATTTTTCTAACTTTTCAAAAATTTATTAAAAATCAAGATCTTTTAAATGATCTTGATTTTTGTATTGGTTTTTGTATTACAAAAATAAATGAAAAGGTTATAAATTTTCAATCAAAGGGTTTGAAGTTTAAGATTTCAAGCTTTGAAGATTTTGTCACTTTCAATTGAAACATTGGGCCCTGAAAAAAAACTATAAGAAACTATGTTTTATCTTATTAAAAATTCGTATTTAAAGGCTTATATTTCCAGAAAACAAAATTCAGAATACAACAATAAAGACAAACTTATTAAAAATAATGTCTAAAAATTTAAAATTAAATTTATTAGGAAATTAAGAAAAACTGAACTATAAAATAAGGATAATATATTTGAAAATTGAAATAAAATACATATAAAGATGAAACGTAGAAGTCGTTGAATGAGGTAAAGAAAACAAATGGAAAACTTTATAACCGTTGAAAAAGTCGCGAATGCCATAAAGATGGTGAAACGACTATAATCGAAACAAAAGAAACCTTTTTCACAGATTTCAAAATAAGTTGACGTTTAGAGGAAAAAAGATAATTGATTTAATACATTTATTTTAAAACGTTACGTTTTTGATTGAAAGTCTTGTAAAAAAAGTGTGGAATTTTTTTGAATAACTATTTTTATAAGTTATTTCAATAACAAAAGCTGATAGAAAAATTGCATTGATTCGTGGCACCCAAAGTAGTAAAAATGCCTTTTAAATTCATTGCAAGTCGGAAAAATGATTTTTTTTTTGCTTTGTGTAATTTATCAAAAAAAATTTAAATGTGAAGTTGAGCATTTAAAAGAACGAGAATCAGAAAATTAAATTGAAATTAAATTGTTTTCTTGAAGAATATCTCATATCAACGTAACATTAGTAACGACATAAAAGATTTTTTAATCAAAATTTTTAGTAAAAAAATAGAGGACACAAGTTTAAGTTTTTTTAATTCTGTTGATCATCGTAAGTGGCAAACGCCTGTTACATGGCTACCAACTTGTTGATGTATAAAATTAGTATTCGATGAATTAATTTTTAAATTAAAATGGATGATTTCAAACTCTAAACTTGTTGAGTTACACTTCTTAATAAAAACCCATTCTAAAGATGAGTAAGGGTTATGCATGAGAAGAGTTTCAATACAAAAAGTTGAGTGACTCTTGACTTGAGTCAAATCAAAATTTACAATTTAAAATTAGTTTCAATTCGTGAACGTCAAATAGTGTCGTAAAATGAAATGTCTCAAGCCTAGAGTAATTTAAGACTAAATTCCGCCGGAGGCGAGCCTAATTTCTGACTAGGTTGTTAACACTTATTTTCAAACCACTTTTAAAATCGAGTAATTTCGTGTTACTAAGGTGAAAATTTTACTTGGAAAAAATCTCTATGGGGGGGGGGTTAAACCCCTAAACCCCCCCCCCCCCCCCCGTTCGCACGGCCTTGCCCGTCACAAACAAGCGTAGCCTACTCTTTCCCGGAATAGATCGCGAAGGCCAAACTTTAGAAAAACTCGTACGCCTCTGGTCAGGGCCATGCGAGGGACTCGCTAATAGAGTGGGGGTATGGTTTGGAGATCCGACTTCTTGGAGAAATATTTTTACCACTAACATAGCACAAAGAAAGTGGAAAAATAAACTTTCCTTAAACTTAAACTACCCCTAACTTCTTTCATGCATGCACCCATAGCAGAGGTTGCAAAAATAGAATGCCTATTTAACAAATTTCTGTGTCGAAAATGCGCTGAAAAGTGTACTGTAATTGTATTGTAATTGAAATGATTGAAAAGGCTCTTCTGGCATAAGGCTCCCAAACAAAGTGATGCATGATCACTACATTCAAGCGAATCAAGAAAAACATTTCATGGGATTTTCATCCTATTGGATAATTCATCCACAAAAAAAATATAGTGAGAATCGAGTTTACTGCAACATTTCATCTCGGTTCGCCAGTCCGATATCTTACCCATTGCACCATCTAGGCGCGGTCCAATGGGGGGGGTTGGTGTGATCAGAGTGATCACACCTCCCCCCCCCCCTCGCACAGTGGGCCAGGAACCAAGCTTTTGCGGTCAAGATTGACTGCAGGCCAGAGGGTTCGTTGTAGCTCATCGGTGTCTTCGACAAAGCTACTCGTCTATATTTGCGCTATCTATTGATGGATTTGAATCAGTTCTATTTTTCTCCGCAAGGTGGCACCAAAATCTAACTTTTAACAGAAGCAAGATACAGCCATGGTTTTTTTCTACAAAGTTGTTCATTATACCTTTCACATCATCTTTGTAGAACATGGGTTGCCAAACCATGACCCGCGGGCCACATGTGACCCGCGTCTGTCTTTTTGTAGCCCGCGAAGCTCATTTCGAAATTACCATGTTCTAATAATTGAAGGTTTTTCTGGACCTTTAAAATTTGGAAACAATTTACTTAAATAAACAGCAACATGACCTCTAAAAATTCTCTTGATTTTATTTAATCTGAATTTACTAAATGTATCTAAATTTTTAAATAATGAAATTCATTTGCGGCTTTATCGGTGAGGGTTAAAGAGTTGAAATGAAAGACGGATAGAATATAAGAAGAAAATTCTAAGGTGGTGAAAAGAGCGAAGAGCATTTGAAATAGAAGCTTGACCACATACTAAATTCTTTGCCCCACACCAATTAACTGTATTGAAGAAGTAGTACCCAATAGAGAAGGCACTACGTTTTTCGATACAGTTAATTATGGATGGTTCGACCGCCATGTGAATGCACATGTGTCGAACGGACATCCGTTCACATGTGCATTCACATGGCGGTCGAACCATCCATAATTAACTGTATCGAAAAACGTAGTGCCTTCTCTATTGGGTACTACTTCTTCAATACAGTTAATTGGTGTGGGGCAAAGAATTTAGTATGTGGTCAAGCTTCTATTTCAAATGCTCTTCGCTCTTTTCACCACCTTAGAATTTTCTTCTGATATTCAATACGTCTTTCATTTCAACTCTTTAACCCTCACCGATAAAGCCGCAAATTAATTTCATAAAACAAACTCACGGTGATTTCTCTTCTTAAAATTTTCAAATAATATTTGACACATTATCAGTACTTTGCATCACATAAACTGCAAAGTTTTCGATTGTTCTATTGGCATTGAAAGTGATTTCCACCGTTACAGAAGCGTTAAGAGCTTTCAAAGGGACTCTAGTTATAATTTTGAGCAGTTTGGAGGTCCTCAAGAAGGCAGTAAGATCATATCAATCTACGGATTTTAAATCGTTGAAAAAATTCCTCAAATCACATTCACTTCCTAAAATTATGAAAGTATAATTTCAACTTTTTGTTACTTGAATTCTGTTTTAAAACTTTGTTTTTCTTAAAAATTTCAAAAAATTACAAATTATTTAAAAATATTGGAACTCTGTTCTGGAATTTTTTTCAAATCCATCATTATTTAATAACCTTCAACAGAACAAGGCGCAAGCAAATTTAACCAAATTTAAAAAGCTGAGTTTTTGCACCGTGCTTTATTAAAAAAAACTAAACAGAGTATCCAGTTTGGTAACATTTATCTGTATTTCAAATTGAATTGGTTTGATACAGACCAATTGCTCACAAGAAAACCTAATTTAATATATTATATATTTTTTTAAAGTTTTTTTTTTAACTTTTGATATAAAAAGGGGCAATGATTATGAACCAATCAAATCCATTTTTGTCTGGTTAATAGAAGGCTTTTCGATACCCTTATTAAATCGAAATTGGAAATTATAAAATATTTGATGAATATCCTTAGAAAGATTATTTTTTTGTAAATTACGGACAAAAAGGAGATTTTGAGATAAAACTTCAAAGAGTTGAGGTCCGTGCTTCTAGAAATCAATATTCTTCATATGCAGTGTATTTTTTATTTGACACAACTATAATCTTTTTCAAAGGGGATGATAAAAACTTTGTAAAGGGGGAGTTAATTTTGTGAAACTTAGACAAAATGGACTAAGTTTTAAATCTCTTTGAAAGAAAATAACCATTTCACAAAAATGTGGAAATAACTATTGCACATATTTAATTATGTATGTTTTGTACCTTCAATTAACACGTTCGTCGCCATGAGACCCATATTCGGGTGACGGGTGTATTTCCTGGGAGGCCCCGTCACATCAAAAAACGTGTGACGCTCTCTTACTCGTTCAGCCTTTTTTTTATTTTGTCGCTCCGAGAATTTCTTTGGACCCAGCTAGTAAAACTACCAAAATGAGCGTGGGGACGAACGTGTTAAACATTTGATAATTTTTTTCAGTGAGCTTGTTGTAAATATTTAAACCAATTTTTAAATGATTTTCAATAAAATGAAAAAAAAAATCTATAGTTTTTGTTTGCTTTGGAAATTAAAGAAAAAAATATTTGTGGCCCGCAAGCAAATCTCTTTTTCTTAAATTTGGCCCGCCTGTTGAAAATGTTGGTCACCCATGTTGTAGAACATTGTAAAGCTCTATGTTGAGTACTTACCTTGAAGAAATAATAATTTAAAGAAACTTTGCAAAAAAATCGTTTTTATCATCTATTTTTGGTTTTAGCAATACAATACCTCAAATTTTCACAGTATTCGATTGGAATAGACTCAAAAGAGATATTCTAGTGGAAAACTTATTTGTTTCGCAGATTTTTTCTGTCAAATTCGCAAAAAATAGGTAAAAATTATACATTTTTCAAATTTTAATAACTTGCTTGCGAGCAGTTTGGCGCCCCTTATTTTTCGAAAAGTGACAGTTGTGATTATGATCTAAATCATGGGTGGCCAACATTTTCAACAGGCGGGCCAAATTTAAGAAATAAGATTTGCTTGCGGGCCAAAAAAAATTTTTTTTTGATATTCAAACAAAACAAAACATAACAGAAAATCAATAAAAAAACAATGCGTCTGGGTTATATTAAGTATAGGTTCATCTTTATAAGTAGTTTTTGTTGCTCGTTTGGGGTCCAGATTTTCTATGTATAACAATTAGATAATTAAGAATTCTTCTGAAAATTTTTAAAAATGAACAATTAGCCAAGTTATAAATAGAAACTTGGCTAAAATTATTCCAAACGTTAATAAGCTCAACATGTGGTATGCTACTTTTAGTTAGATTCAGTTTTATTTTCCAAATTTTTTCACAAAAAAAACTTAGCTTTTACTAATATCAGTGAAAACTGAAGATAAAGAACAGAAAAAAATACAATAATAAAAAGATATTCTATTTCGAGCCAATCTGCCTGGATGAACTAGTTTGCAAAAAAAAAAATTGTTTCAAATTTGCAAACAAAACTAAAACTTGATGCCCTAATTAAAGAATCAAGAATTGATTTTTAACGTTTAACTCAATCAAAATGATTGAACTTTCTGTGAAAACATTTTTCAATTTTTTCATAATTTCAAATTTTGAATTGAAATGTTTGTCGGGAAACCTATCCATAAACATGTTGAAAACGAAAAAAACCCCATTCCAAGTGGTCATGACAAAACTTTCAGAGCATTTTTTTTTTCAAGTAAATTGTGTATATAATTTAGGTTTGATTGCATGCCAAACAAAAAGTTTGCGTGGGCGTGATTGAGTGCTCATTTATATCACTTTGATATAAATGGGTATACCTTGACGTATAACAACATTAAATATAGAATAGTGAGAGTATCACAATTCAGCGTTGTTATAGGCATCAACGGATCACTTCCGACCATAAGTGAAACGGAACCCCTAGATGTCGGTCCCACGGCTTTTAACTAAAGCTCAATCACATGGTCAATCTGGTCCGATCAGAAATGATTGTTTGACCTTTTATTGTCATTTTAATGTTCTTTTCTATTTTTCTTAATGTTCTTTTCTATTTTTCAGATCATTCGGAGGTGGTGTTTTTCTTTCCTTTTTTTTTTTTTTCTTTAGATATATTAAAATAGTTGGAAAGTTAGAAAGGAGTAGGTTAACATATTCAAATACCATATTCCTCCCCAATGCTCCAGTGGATGTGTATTTGCGGTTTATGAATTACGATGGCTTATTCTTAAATCTAGCTTTTTTCAATCACTGGGGGCTAATTGGATGGAAATGATATTTTGTGGTTTAAGGTTTGTGAAACGGATCTGTCACCTGAGTTGTTTTGATAGTATTATAGTTCAAAGCAAACAGTCTTGGCAATTTTTATATCTCATTCAAAAGTATGCATTCAACTATGTGAGGCAGGTAGGGTAGGGCGATGCTCAAACGGTAAGATAGGCTCTTATATCCATATTTTGGTGAATTCGCATGATTGTGATGATGTTGTGATAGGTATAAGGTAGCTTACTTCTACTATTAATTTGAGCTAGAATTTTTATTAGTTTGAAATAGGCTTGCTTCAAAAAGCAAACAGGCTCTCACATCCATATTTTGGTAAAATAGTATGGTTCTATGATATGACAGGAACAATGTAGCTTACTTCTACTATTAATTTGATCTCGGTTTATTATGAGTTTAAGCTAGGCTTTTTCTTAGATATTGATAGATGATATGAACTAAAACTCTCTTTTTTTTTCTCTTTTCTTTTTTTTAAAAATCACTTATGATACCAACAAATCGTATGAAAGTAGCTAAAGGCAAATGGAAAATATAACAGAGTATGTGATTGAAAGTAAAGGATAAAATTAATGCTGTACAATTTGATAGTTCAATTGATTTTTTCTAGTAGCATTATGTGACAACAAGTCGATTTCCTATACTTTTTCTCGAATTTTGATAGTATAGGTTTTAATCCTACATTTTTCCCAAAAAATTTAAAAAAAACAATTGTGAGAATATAGTAATTTCGGGTGAAGCTTCGCGGACCACAAAAAGTCAGTCGCGGCCCAGATGTGGCCCGCGGGCCATGGATTGGCCACCCATGATCTAAATGCATGTATAAAATGTCGGTGGGTTCTCGTGGGTTCCTTGCCAAATGATTAAATAAAGTTGATGAATTTTCATAACAAATTCACAAATTTATAGACCTTTTTCAAAGAAAATATTCGCATTTCTCGTAGAAAAGTCGAATTTTCAGCGCCACCTTGCGGAGAAAAATAGAACTAATTCAAATCCATCAATAGATAGCGCAAATATAGACGAGTAACTTTGTCGAAGACTCCGATGAGCTACAACGAACCCTCTGGCCTGCAGTCAATTTTGACCGCAAAAGTGTTGTTCGTGGCCCACTGTTCCCCGCCAGGCGGGAAAAATCAGTTGAAAGTAAGTATACAAAACTGCTCGAACTTCATAAAAATTTAGAACTTTTTTTAGTTGGTAAACCCTTGAATTTTCAAAATTTCCCGTCCGTGGGAGCGTTTCTCAAACAAATTGCAGTCAAATTTTTCATTTGGAAAGTCAATTTTCCAATAGGCACTTCAGAAGCGTAGAACTTCTACAGGCAGCCTTACTTTCATATCTTTCTTTAAACATTGTAACTTTTATTTAATGTTAAAACTCTTAACATCAATTTTGTTCGCAGAAAAAATCAAACAAGTTTAGTTATGATTACGTACCACTTTATTTCTACGAATAACTTTATCGTTTAGGAAACACTTTTTACATTTCCAAAAGTTGCATAGTGACATGAGCTTAATGACTTAATTTGAGTATCTACTTTTTTGGTTGCAACCATTTAACATATTTGTTGATTTGATGTCGTTTTTTCATTCTAACCCCGCCTCAAGACGTGTTTTGTATTTATTTTTTACAAATGTAAATTGAATTGAAATTAAAAATGATATAACTATTTTATTTCTGACATCCCAAAAGGGCGTTTTGTTAATAATCATGTTTATAATTTATTTAACATCTATGTAGAAGACTGCAAAACGTTTTGTTTTTCTGAGATTCATTTTGGTTTATAATTTCTTTGAATTTTGATCAAATTCCTGAATTCCCAAGGAAACGTAAAAAAAAACAAAGAGAAAACTTATGTAACTATTTCTGAGAAGTCAAAATTATTCACTCATTTTATTTGCAGTCATCGCGAAAGATGATCATTTTATCAAAAGCTTTATTTTCAATGATTTTGTAACATTCAGTATGTTTTATAATTTGCGAGTTTTTTAACACTCCCAAATCAGTTAAAATCAAAGCATTTTTATTTTTATTTACATAGTATTCCGTCTCACGACATAACTTGACGAACATAATTCCTAAAATTTATTCGGTCCATGGCAACCGTTCTCCAATTCCTCGGCCACCCCACGTTCGTCAGATCACGCTTCACTTGGTCTAACCACCTCGCTCGCGCCCCCGCTCGTCTTGTTCCTACCGGATTCGTAGCGAACATCTGTTTTGCAGGACAGTTGTCCGGCATTCTCGCAACATGTCCCGCCCAGCGTATCCGGCCAGCTTTCACCACCTTCTGGGTACATGGTTCGCCGTAGAGTCGCGCGAGCTCGTGGTTCATCCTTCGCCTCCACACTCCGTTCTCCTGTACGCCGCCAAAGATGGTTCTTAACACTCGTCGCTCGAATACTCCGAGTGTACGCAGGTCCTCCTCGAGCAATATCCATGTCTCGTGCCCGTAGAGAGCAACCGGTCTAATAAGCGTCATATACAGGTTACACTTCGTTCGAGGGCTAAGTCTTCTCGACCGCAGTTGCTTGTGGAGTCCATAGTAGGCACGACTTCCGCTGATAATTCGCCTCCGGATCTCACGGCTGGTGTCATTGTCTGCGGTCACCAGTGAGCCGAGATAGACAAAGTCTTCGACTATCTCCAGCTCGTCGCCGTCGATCGTGACCTTGTTATTACTGGACAAGCGGGTTCGGTCGGTCTCGGATCCGCAGGCCAGCATGTACTTCGTCTTGGACGTATTAATCATCAACCCAATCCTTCCTGCTTCGCGTTTCAGTTTGCGGTAGATATCTTCCACCGCCGCAGATGATCTGCCGACTATATCAATGTCATCGGCAAAGCAGATAAGTTGACTGGATCTGTTGAAAATCGTGCCCCGCATTTCGCCCACCGCTCGTCGAATAACACCTTCTAGCGCCACGTTGAACATCATGCAGGATAGACCATCACCTTGTCGAAGCCCCCTGCGTGATTCGAATAAACTCGACAATTCACCCGAGATTCGCACACAGCACTGCGTTCCATCCATCGTCGCCTTGATCAGTCTGATCAGCTTCCCGGAAAAGCCGTTCTGGTCCGTCGTTGACCGTCCCTCCATAAAGCCGGCCTGATGACTTCCTACGAATCTGTTTGCTTGTGGCGCTAGGCGGAGGAGTAGGACTCGGGACAACACTTTGTAGGCGGCATTGAGGACAGTGATCGCTCGGTAGTTCTCACAGTCCAATTTGTCGCCCTTCTTGTAGATGGGGCATATTACCCCCTCCTTCCACTCCTCCGGTAGCTGTTCTATGTCCCAGATCCGGACTATCAACCGGTGTAGGCAATCGGCCAACTTGTCCGGGCCCATTTTGATGAGTTCAGCTGCGATGCCATCCTTCCCAGCCGACTTGTTTCTATTCAGCTGGTGAATGGCTTCCTTAACTTCACTCATCGTTGGGAGTGGCTCCTCTGCGTCGTTGGCTACGCCGGCGATGTACCTTCCCCCACCGTCTTGATCTCCTGCATGTGCGCTGTTCAGGTGTTCATCGAAGTGCTACTTCCACCTTTTGATCACCTCACGATTGTCCGTCAGGATGCCTCCGTCCTTATCCCGGCACATTTCGGCTTGCGGCACGAATTTGATTTAATATTTAGAATTTCGTTAATCTTGAAACACTGTAAGTTATCTAAAAAAACAGCATTTTAAATAATCATTAAAAAACATAAACATTCCATACAATATTTGAAAGAAGCGCTGAATATGAAGAACTTCCTGCTGCTGCTTGAAGCAAAATTTATTACCCGTACCTAAAGATACGTAACAGCCTTTTCGCTTAATGGTTCGTGAGCCAAAATCGCGGGGAACAATATTCATGTATGTTATCATTTCCACGAGCGAGATAGGATTCAAAATCCAAAAGAATCGTCTGTTGGTTGGACTGCATCACTCGTGTTTCCTATGGTTCACGAACCTAAGGGATTTTTTTTCACAGCCTGCTCGCGCTTTGGCGAACCTTTAAGAGTAAAAATCGTAGACGAGTGGGAGTCGGCACTCGTGTACACGATTTTATTAGTCCTTGGAGGCACGTATACTGCGCACAAGTAAAGTTTTCGGGTCCATAAAAGTTCCAAATCTTCCCAGGAGTTGTCTTCGATTAGTATAGATGGGAGTTCAGATTTCACAGCAAGTAACACTCCACCTCCGGTTGACTTTTTGCTGTTTAATGGACTACGGTCGCATCGGAAGACTGCATAGTCCGGACTGATAATCTGACTGGAAAGCGTGCGGTCATTCAGCCATGTATCTGTGAAGGCGATGATGCCATAACTGGAGCACGATGTAGCACGCAGGTAATCGACAACACACGAATGTACACCATATAGAAGAAACTGATGGAGTCAGACGATTCGGGTGCAAGGCGGGAACGACGATCACTGAAAAAACACAATCCATCACGCGAAGAAGAATGGCCAATGACAGCATACTTGCCTCAAGTGCAGGCTGGAGAAGCCCTTCACCACAGACGAACTCAGGGCCCGGACGACTGTTGACGCAGGCAGGAAACAGCGCGTCTGAGTCGAAGGGCTCAGGGGTCTCCGTAATTCCTAATTTGTTGTGCTCCGGAGCTGGAAACCCAGTAGAGATAGTAGCAGGAGCGTCGTACGGATGATTTTGCGAGATAGATCTGTGGTAAAGCGGAAACTGGGAACGCAAGCAGGATGGTTGGGTCGTAATGGGGTACTTGCATGTAAAGGTGATCTGGAGAACCCCTTAGCCTCTAACAAACTCAGGGCCAGGACGACTGATGACGCAGGCAGAAACAGGGCGACTGAGTCGAAGGGCTCCGGGGTCTCCAAAGAGCTCAAATCGATGCGTCCTAGTGTTGAAGCCCATGAAGAAACCCAAGAGTGTTGGTGGTCATTTTAGAATCTGTGATTGGTTGAAATTTCATGACACAGGGAAAGTGTTCCAGAAGAATATGAGTACTTGCCTGGAAAAGTAGGCTGGAGGACCTCATTGCCACTATCGAACTCAGGGCGGAGACGGCTGAATACGCTGGCTGGAAACTGCGCGACTGAGACGAGGGACTTTGAGGCTTCCCAAATGCCAAGAACGTTGCGTCCCAGTGAGGAAAACCAAGCAGCGCTGGCTTTTCCTCCAATATTCTTCAATATATGAAGAATTGTCGTAAAACAATCTGCCGAGGTTTAAGATCTCGTCATCGTCGTTGGCTAAAATGGGAGCCGAGTGGAAGATGCTGGGAGAGCCTACATCAGGGCCGCTGGAACGGTTGTGGATCGACCAGGGCCAAATACGGTCGGGATAGTAGCTTCCATAGGTTGAAAACGTTGAACCGTTGGGGCAGGAGTCAAAGGCTGTCGGCTGTAGTTTTTTGGCTGATCCACAAATTCCCGAAAGAGCAACCCTGTAGGCCACGTCATGGGGTTCAATGCAGCATCTTTGTACATAGGATCCAATCCAATTTTGAAAGACACATATTTACAAGTGGACCCATCAACTCCTTTCGGTAGCAGTCGTTTAATTTCAACCGGTGTAGAAGGATTCAAGCTGCGGGATAAGTCTAAGATAACACAGCTGTTTAGTTTCGAGACGGACGAATAAAGCTTGACGGTTGAAGGAAGCTAACTCCAAAAATGTACTGCTGCACTTTCAGCTGCTGATTCTAAGGCCAAACCTTTCATGGGCGGTGGACTAGGAAGTTTAAGTGGAAAAATGTTCAAAGGCTTCTGTTTTTCTTTTGTACGGAGTTTTCATCCTCTGGGATGATTCATCCCTAGAGGAAGGATTTGTTGAGAAAGAATGTTTAAAACAAATTAAAGCATAGATCCATTTTTCTTGTCTTTCATTTATTATTTCATCTTATAAAATCTTACAATCTGTTATCCAAATGTAATGAGTATGACTTCAGTTAACATTTACTGCTCAGTGGCTTCCCCAATAATCTCTCGAATCCACTCGACATGAGCGCTGACCTCTTGAAGCGCACCCGGATTACCCTTTTCGCAGGCAAACTTCTGTCCGAAACTGGTCAACCCAACCAGCGTGTACTGTTTGTATCCCTCTCGCTTGAACACCAACGGACTTCCGACATCGCTGACGCAGTTCGGTTCCTGTTCCTCTCGCTGGGCACAGAACCGACCCGATTCTGGGGTCACAAACTCGAACTCCTGCTGGCAAGTTTCATGATTCAATACGGTCAACTGGGTGAATTCGAGGAAATCGGCGGCACTGGTAGTGTCGTAGTTCAACATTCCGTAACCACTGGTCAGGAGCTGATCGTGCAGGTGCTCTTCGGTCGCTTCCGGAAGCTCGATCGGCTTGATCCACGGGGGCAGACGGATGTTGTCGTCGGTGAATTTGACCAGCGCGATATCGTTCTCGAATGTTTCGTAGTTATATCCGGATCGAACGAAGTGCTCCAGGGCCGTGAACTTGTAACGGAACTTGTTGTCTCCTCCGTCCAACAGACATTGGGCTCCGAGAGTGACTTCGATTTTGCTGGAACCTTCGACGCACTGAGCAACGGTTATGACAAACTTCCGGCTGACCATGGCCCCGCTGCAGTACCGTTTCTTGTCCGGGAAGGTCGAAACGATAAGAGCATGGTGCGGGAACTGGCCATTACGACTCTGTTCTCCGTTGGCCGTTACTTCAGTGTTTCCGGTAGATTTGCATTCGTAGCAGGTGGCCGAAGCTACCAGGCCCAGGGCGAGGATTGCTGTTAGGAGCTTCATGGTTTCGAAGGTTGATGAGAAGTGAACTGATTAAGTGTAGATTTGGTCTTAGTATTTATATTATTCAGTTCGAGTGAACGGTAGATTGACAGTAACTTAATACAAACACTTAAAGGTGAAGTGCTCTTCTCGAAAGTTTGCTGGTAAATAATCCCTCTCGAATGCTTGACTACCACTAAGTGATGTTAACTGGCGTTATCACTAAGCAGTTGGTAACTTGAAGATGTTTGATTATAATCAATGTATTTTTAATTCCTGAATTAGGCACGGGTTCTGTGATATAATATTAAGATAGAAAAAACGCACACGTATCATAATTTTAAAACATTTCTATATTACTGTTGATCGATTTGTTTGTTCCACATTTAAAAAATAAGATCTTCATGTTGCATGTTGCTGTGTAGGGCTATTCAAATGGAAATATTTTAAGTGTCCACCAGTCGAAGTTTGTGTCCAGTTCGCATTTGAATTCGAGTTTACTGCCTTTTCAGTTGTACAACTCTTTTTGTTTGCAGATGGGAGTCTCCTAGCGAAATATATGGAGTTACAGATTATTGTGATGATGTTTACAAGCGCGGTCATGTCTTTTAAGCTACATATTTTCAACTCTAACTCTAAACGCGAATCGCTCAATAGCTCTACGATGCATAGGTATTAAGCTTTTGCATTCGTTTTTTTTTCAAGTTTGTATCATTGTTCAGCTAGTTTAATGTTTAAATAGTTACTCACTTAGACCTCACCAAAAGTGAGTTGGTTTTGCTTTTTAAAACTAAAAAAAAATCAATAAAAACCCTTAAGTTTAACAGGAAAAAAAAAGAAAAAAATAGTGTTCACCTATCATCAACTTGTTTTCTTGGATAACGCCTCCAAGAGTATGAAAGGGGAAAAACTTTGTATCGTTTTTATAAACAGTTTTTGTATTGTTTTTCAAACATCTGTGTTTTCCATACGTGATTTTTTAACCTTAACTTATATTGCAAGAAATTTCGTCTTTACAAACGAAAGAGTTTTTTTTTTTCATTTTAAATATTGACAAGAAAGATGCGTTTTTTACAAAAAAAGAGGAAACAAAAAAAGTTAGATTAAACTTGTTGGAGAGATAGCTCAAATATTCGATAAGAGATGCAACGTTGTCTGGTGGCAACATTACGAATGCCTGGTTTGTGTTGTAGAGAAGATTTCTCCTGTTATGTGCTTTAAGAATAATTGGAAAGCGATCTTAATGAATTGCCTTGCTTTATTTTATTTTGCATTCTCTAAGTTTGTAACAAAAGTTTAAGTTTTCTCGGCTCTAAGTTCATTATGCTTAGTTATTTGTTAAGTAGAATAGTTTTTTTTATTCTTCCACTCATGGGGATTAAGCCTTTCAAAACTACACATACATATTTAAAACAAATCTTAAGTATTTGACAGAAAAGAAAATTCGCATTTTTCCTACAGTCTCCGATTGTTCACCTGTTTTACAATTACACTGTTCTGATTCGATTTCCTGTACTATTCTTCTACCAAAAAAGGTCACATTTTCTTAGATAAATTAAAAATTTCACTACCTGCTACAAGCATCTCACACTACATTTACATCTTTTCTGCGTGTAGCAAACGCTCGAATCTATAAAATGTTTTTTTTTATTAATTTGTTTTAACTTATCTTCTTTCATTTAACATCAGCATGAAAACAACTAAACATAATTTTTGGTTCAAAAGTGATCGTTGCCCTTAGTTCAGTGTATTTAGCTGGCTACGCTAAGAGAAAGCTTTTCGCTCGAAAGCGTACATGATAAAAGCACTCCAGCGGCGAAAAGCACTTCTAGTAGGTGGCGACACCTATCAATTCAACATAGCGCGCGCGCCATACACCTACATAAACTGTACTGTTACTTTTATGTGATATAATTTATACTAGGCCATCCTACTTGTGTAAAGATTGTGTTAAGCTTTCGTGAAGAGCTTAAACATTGGATAAAAAAAATGGAAATTGCTAGAAGCGCGTGAAAATGCATCATTCGAGAGCACAAACAAAAGTATCAAAATTGCGAGCATGACACCCCTTCTTTCGGAACATTCCCGAATAGAGGGGCAGAGTCCTAAGCTTAAACATAAAGAAATAAAACTTAGCGCGGAATTTCACGTGTAAACCACTTCTAGAATGAGAGCTAATCGTCTTACGAAACGAGCGGCCGCGGTCCAACCGAGGGCAGTGAACCGGAACCGGAAAGGGCAGCTGCCGCGGCAGCCGCCACTGCACTAGCCATAGATTCCTCCAAAGCGGCGGAAACATTACTACCGGGCGAAGCCAAAGATGCGCTCATCATTTTGGCCGGTGATACAATCGCAGAGGACCCTAGCGGAGAAATGGCTGAACTACTGCTGGCGGAGCTGCTACTACTGCTGCTGATACTGCTGCCACATCCGACAACGGTCCCAGACCCAGCTCCGGTCGTCGTTAGCACCAGCGGCGAGGTGGCCGGATTCGTTAGGGTGCTGGTGTTGGTGCTGCTGGTACTGTTGCTGCCGGTCTGTTTCGATGATGCCATTTTGGGTGATGTGAGCTGCGAAGATGAGGAACGAGCCGGGGAGGATGCGCTGTGACCACTGGCAGTCGGGGAAGGATTCGCAAACAGTACTCCCTCGTACTGGACACCGTTGAACTCCATCGATACCACTAGCTGCTGGTCGCCCTTGGAAGCGTCTCCTAGAAAGGGAAGAAAAAAGAAGTTTTTAATAATCTGGAAAAATCACGAAAACAGAATTTTCTATTTTTGGAAATTTTGGGCGGCTTTATCGGTGAGTATTATAAATTTGAAATGATAGTCGGATAGATCAGTGGATGAAAATTACTAAGGAGTTGAAAAGAGTCGAGTCGAAGCCCGGAAGGACAACGAACCAGGACCCATTTGGAAGTCATCGATACATGAACCAGATCCACTGGAAGGTCGTCGGTGCAGAGTCATATGGAGGTCGTTGAGCTGGGGCCACTGAAATGTCAGCGAGCCAGGAACCGTGGATGATTGAAGGACCAGGAGCCAACTGGAGGGTCGTCGAATCAAGAAGCCAGGTGGAGGTCGACAAGCCAGGAAACATGGGAGGTCGTCGGCGGACCGCAATCCATAAGAAGGAAAGTCGTTGCTCCATTGATGAGGCGTCGCGACAAAAGATGAGCGTCGAGCCGAAACCGTCGGACCGGAAACCTAAGGGAGGCCGACGGGCTGGGAGGCGAAGGCCTCAGGGAAGGCGATGAGGAGAAAGCTTCAAGCTGAAGCATTGGAGCCGAGACCAGAAGTCAGTCGGATCGGAGCCAGGTCGGATCATGGATCATGAATGTCGTCGGATCGGAGCCAACTGAAAGTTCGTCGTACCTCGAGGCCAGTTGGAGGTCGTTGAGCCAGGAATCATGGAAGATAGACGGGCTGGACCAACTGGTAGATCGTCAAACCGGAAGCCAGAAATAAGGCCGTCGAGCTACAACAGGGGCGATAGCGTCATGCAATGAATGCGACGAATGAGGGCTGGTGCGTGCGTTGAAGAGAAAAAGCCCCATCTTTAAGAAGAGCTGCCGGAGGCAGTTGCGAAGATTGCGAATGTGTGTGTTGAGGAGGAGTGTTGAGCTTAGCCTCATCAAAACAATCGATTGAACAAATAACACCATACACATAATTAATAGCAACTGATAGTTGTAACCATTGAAACGGTAGCGAATTTTTAGAAATAAAGCATTCCAAATTCTACCGTCAAATAGTAAAGTCTCTCCTTTCCACTGCCCAAAAGGCTGCATCAATAGATTCATAAAGAAAAAAAAATAAACGAATTGGAAAATGAAAAAGAACTTTTACTATAAATGCACGGAGTGTGTTGGAACTTTAAACGTCTTTAATGTCACCCGCCAATCCAGGTATTATTAAACCGATTGAAAATAACTCGGCGGACACTCTTCTGCTGCCTTCAAAGAGATGTGGAATCCATCTGAGACGGCCTTTGACTAGGATGATAGCTGTTTTCCGTTTCGATACAACCTGGCAACCCAATTGCAAGCTAGATGATGGATCGGTCAGTTGTGCTAGTGATTGTTTAACATCGCCTGTGTCTCAAACATAATAAAAGAGCAAAGAGGGCATGTTCTAAGTAAGATCCCCCATTCTCCCCTTTCTAAATTTTCAATGCAAACGTTCTAATCGACTTATTCCATGCCATGGGCTTAATTAGACCCAAAACAACACTCGCAACTTGCCCATTATGGGACTTTGCCGAATATTTTCGCCCTTATGGGCGATGGGCGCGCTCGCAATCCTGATATACGATTTCTCATGTATTAAACAGAGAATGCAATAGCCTTCACTCCAATTTCACTCCGATTAGCTGTCATTCTAATGGAAATTTGTATAAGAGTAAAGAGCAAGCTTTATTCTTTTTAGCAGGCCCAAGCTCAATAGAGCTATGCCGAATTCGTCTAGCAAATTTAGAGCTAGCAAATACATCTTGCCCTTATAGAGTCAGGTTGCCAGAAGGCCAGGCCCATTTTTAATTTCAAAATGTTGATCAAAAATCCTGGTAATATAGGGGCAAATTTGGTCAAAACCCAGGAATTACTCAACACAAATCAAGAACAAAAAAAAATTTTCATCATCACTTTTTATATGATCTTTTAGGCTTTCAAAAACCTTTTCATGATTATTCTAATAAATTTTGCTCAAAAAGTTTCGTTTTGGTCGCATAAATTTTTTTTTTCAACACAACCTGTTTATTTTGTTAATTTTGGCTTATAAAGTGAATAAATCTTAGCAAAATCCGAGTTTTTTTTTTAAATGAAATCCGGGCAACCGGGCTGGACCAGACTTTTGTATTAAATATCCGGGCAACCCCAGATAAAAGCGGACAATCTAGCAACCTTATTATAGAACCTTTTCGAATACCTTTTGCTCACAATGAGCTGCCTAATATGTAGGTCTTGCCAGTATTGGGCGAACCAAACACCTTTTGCCTTTAAAAGGTTTATATTTTCGATCTAACCCAGGTTAGGCCAATCCAGATCACGTTCCTCTACCTTAACAAAAAAAAGGTAAGTCAACAAACAAAAAATTGGGGAGGTAGTAATTTAGCTACGACCGTTAAACGTAGAATAACGCAATTTTTTTTCTTGTCAATGTATAGAATAGGTGAACTTATGGTGTATTTACGTAATGATCAACATATGCCAGTGTCAAAATGGAAAAATCTATGACTATGACAAATTTCAAGAGAAGAATTTAAACATGTGGCTTAATCTTATCACGAGACATAACCTGAGCAAATATTACGACATAATTGGATCATGCAACATAATCAGACCATGTTACATGATCCGACCATGTGACATAATTCAACCATGCAATATTATCGACCATGTGACATAATTCGACCATGCAACATAATCGATGATGTGACATAATCTGACCATGAGACATAATGGAGCATGTGACATTATCCGATCATGCAAAATAATCGACCATGTGGCACAATCCGATTATGCTACATTATCGAACCGTGTGACATAATCCGACCATGCAACTTAATCAGTCCATATGACATAATCAACCATGTGACATAATCCGACTGTGGTGATGCCATAAACATGCATCATACTGTAAGTAAGATTTCCTATCAATATAGTCATGTACGCCTCCACCGCATATTACCTCGAGTAACATGTGTCGCCTGTGCGCGCTGGCACAGCATTCGCGTGTAGGCCACCAACCGTAGCACATCGGCTCGCTGTCACAAGTGGCGACGAAAAAAAAGTACCCGACGCGTGCTGGAAGAGTTTAAATCTGTGTTCGGAATGGGTCTTTGGGTCTAGAAATAATTTGGGAAATGCACCGACGCGTGTGGAAGTTGAAACTAATATCGGCATTTGAGGAAATGGTTTAATAAAAAGTGATAGTGAGGCTGGTCGATAAATGATTTCGAAGAGTTTCCATCATTGTGAATAAAAAAAAAAAGATTGAGAAAATATATGGGAATACGTGTTAATTTGTGAAAAAGGATCAGGGTTTCACAGTGATGAAAGATGGGTTACAGTGATTGGGATTGGGATTGGGAGTTATTTCAGCAAATTGAAGTAAAGGGAAATTGGTAACTTCCCTGACAAAGGTTGAATTGGTTTTTGTCTTTGTATGGAGTTGATCAGGTATGTAAAATTTCTTCATCGAGTTGTGAACGCTAAATAAAAGGAAATTAGTACGCGTATTCTGGGAGAACGGTGTTCTCTGGTGTCACTGTATTGCTTTGAATACAGAAAAACGTGAGCCAACGGACTTCACGATTTGGTTTCACTGTTAACGGTAAATTAGCGCCGCTCGATCGTATGATCGTCTAAACAAGCTATGCAGCCGACACAGTGCACTGGCTGTGTTCTGGCAAGGGAGAGAGAGAGACGGCTTTGGCTACATTGTAAAAACCCGTCTGCTATCGGAGTGCCCACATAGATGCGGGTGCTCGATTAGCTTTAAGTTTATTTCAGGGCGGCAACACAGTAGAAGGAAAAGTGCGCAACGATACCTAAATAGGTGTGTTGTTATTTTCAGAGCAACGGATGACGATATGAATCTACAGTGGTGTGCATAATTTTAGTTTTATGCTGTTTTTCTTGGAAACAGTAGTAAATTTGTATTTGTACGAATGAATTTATGTTGAAATTTTATGTTTTATAGATGGATAATATATCCGGAAATATGTACGTGGCGTATTTTGCGTTTAATGCGCATTTGTTGGTTTTTAATGAAGATATGGAGTAAGATATCTGAGTACATTAAAAGACGAAGAGTTCATGGAACAATGATATGATATTCTCATTGTATCAAGATCAGGGGACTGAGATAAACGGAGAATCATCATCAATGATCAAACAAATTTTGCAGCCAATGATTGAATTTGTGGTAATTTGTTGCAATTTGTTAAAGAGAATTAGAAGGTTTAAGATAAAATGAGTGAAACCGGTGCTCAGAGAGAGTGAAAATGTGCTTATTATTGCAAATTGTTGCGATTTGTTAGATTTGTTAAGCAGTTGTGGAATTTTGATCATTACCGTTCCAAATGCAAAGAATTCTCTCTACACTGCAATCCCTCGATCAAGATCATACACAGAGATTTTGGGTCCAAGTGTCCGAGAACGAATTCAAAAGCCAAACATAAGTAAACGAATGGTTGCTGGGTTGGCGCAATAGTTTGATCGACTATGATGAATATTTATGAACGACTTCGATGTTGAACAGGTTGATTTTATCTGCTTCCGGAGAAAACCTAATAGTTGATTAGCAATTTTTGTCGTGAAATTGAAATTATATTTCATTGAATGAATTGCCAATGAGGCGTAGTTAGGCAGCTGTAGAACATATATGATGAAATGTACATAGAAAACGCAACACTTTACAGTATTCAATTTCATTAAAATGTTATGTATGATATTAAATAGAGGCTGGAAAACGATAATCATGGGAAATTTAACATTGGATTCTTGAAGCATTATTTACTGAAGATACAGACTTATAAGATTGAGAATTTAGTAGTATTGAAGGAACCATTAAAAAAAAAGGCTTGAGATGATTGTTTCAATAGCTTAGAAATAATTTTGAGCATTGTCGAGAATAAAAACAGAAGTTTACTCAGAACTGGTTTTGAGTGAAGAGAAACATTCAAGTTGATGATTTTAGTGGAGAAGGCATACAAGAAGTTGAGTCATTTGCGTGTTGAGTAATTTTCAAAATGAAATATCATTCATTTGTTCTAGAAATCTAAGTGAAGTTTATTTAGAAAGTTTTAAATCAAAAAAGTTTGACGTTCAACAAATGCCATCGGACGTGTTTATTGATATTTACAGAATGATACTGGAATTTTGGTTAAGAGTAGCGGATTTTTTGTAAGCGATGATAAGTTGACATTTCCGTTCATGCTCTGAAATGTTTCGAAGAATAATTTGTTTTTTTTTAGAGATTGCTAAACTAATTATAGGTTACTTATCAATTTGGACAGATCGGGTATGCTTGATTATGTTTTTTTTTTAAATAATTGTATTGTTTTAAAATGTTTGAATCATGATGAATACATGCATGGACGAGCCAAATGTTTGATATGTTCATTATAGATAAAAGCTCTGAATATTAAGTTATGAAAAAAAACCTTGTGAGGTTTGTTCAAGATCCAATAATATTAAAAAAAAAAAGTGAAAGAATATTGTGGTGCTGGTTAAAAAAAAATGACAAAGAAAAAACGATGAGATGAAACGTAAACGCGTTGAAGTAAAATCAGATCGTATGGTGAGATTAGTCGTTCATTTCTAATTGTAATGTACCTACATGTGTACGATATTCCAAATTCATACAAAATTGAAAATCTTTCAGAATTATACAGGCCTAAAAGGGTTTAAATAAGTTACTTGTCATAACCTTTATCATTAACAATTTTTTTTTATAACCGTTGTTATAGAAACTTGACAAATATTATTTTATTCGTTCATTCAATTGCTTTAGATTTGGGCGTATAGAAATATGATGTTTCAATTTTCGAAGAATGGCGAACCTAGCAATGTAGGTAGCAGTAAATGGCATAAAGATGCCTCCAACAAAATTCCTTTTGGAGCACATAATAACGGTAATCCACGATTTTTCTCCTTTATTCCGGATGTCTTTGTGTTCTCTGCTTCATGCCAGGTGAAATCAGTTTTTATTCGAAATTCTTTATATTGAACTGTATAATAAAAAGGAAATTATGACAAGAATGAAAAAGCGCATTTATTGCACTTCGTTTTTGAGATAGATGATGATTCGTATGATTATCGATAAATGATACAGTTTCGAAGAAAAATTGGAAACTTATAGTTTACTCAGAAATGGTTTTGAGTAAAATGGTCGATTTGAGTATTCTCAGAATTGGTTTTGAGAGTAAGAGGAGGAAAAAAAACTAGTTACCGAAAAAGAGATAGTTTTATTAAATATGGTTAAGAAGTTTTATGGTTTACTCAGAAATGGTTTTGAGTAAAAATGTTGATTATTCTCGGAATTGGTTTTGAGAGTATTGAAGAAGAAGAAATGAATAGTCATGGGAAAAGAAAAAGCTTGATCAAATATGGCTAAGAAGTTTTATAGTTTGCTCAGAAATGGTTTTGAGTGAAAATATTGAGTATTCTCAGAATTGGTTTTGAGAGTAATGAAAAAGAAGAAATGAGTAGTAATGGGAAAAGAAAAAGTTTGATCAAACTTGGCAAAGAAGATTTATGGTTTGTTCAGAAATTGTTTTGAGTGAAAATATTGAGTATTCTCAGAATTGGTTTTGAGAGAGTAACGAAGAAAAAAAATGCAAGAAGCAAAATTAGTTCAAAGGAAAGAAAGAGTGTTGTGTTAATTTTGATAGAGAAATGTTCTTAAAATCAGCTTTCAGTTACAAAAAAAAAAGATAGCTCAGAAACACGATTTGAAGGGAACATAGATTAAAATTAAAAGAAAAATGTATTTATAAAAGAACAGATCACGTGGTGTGTAAGGTTTTCTCTATATTTACAGAGAATATTTGATAAGAATATGAGAGCATAAGATAAATCAAGTTTTCATATAAACTGATAATGACATTTTATACTTTGTAATTTTAGAAAATCTCTTGATGAAGAACCGTCCAAGCCTTTACTTGGAATTCCTTGTGAATTGTGTTGACCTGACCCGTGGGTTTCTGGTAGGTTTGAATAAGTATAAGGTGATCCAGAAGCAATTTCCTCTGAGGTGATAATTGATAACATTTATAACATAAGTACAATTTATTTACAGAAAAAAGACATACCTTTGGTTCGAAAAATGCACTTCATTTGAAAACAAGTTTACTCGTTGATAATTTCATACATACATACATACAAATACTAAAAAAATTGCGGATAATGTCTATTCATGATGACTCTGTGATTCGAAAGTTTTATGCTAAATAGGAGATTTCAGCATTTAACGTAGTACATTAAAACCTCTGGATTGACTCTACTAAAATAAATTTGAAGCAAATTAACTAATGGTGAATTTTTAATTGTTATATGAACTTCAATTGATAAAAAAAAATGATTTAATTTGTTACATTTAGTAATGGGTTATTATGTAATTTGTTTATTAGTTATAAAATAAGCTGACAAAAATGTCGTAACGTCTTAGGTAAGAATTTTCTTAAATTTCTTATTTCATCGTTTGAATCGGATTTAACCCCAAAGTCATCGAACATAAAATAATTCAGAAAACAGATTTTTGCGGAGCGTAGATGATTATAGGTTCTCGAGAGAGCAAATCTATGCCTTAAAAAAAGGAACGGCTTGACTGATGATTCTGTAAGCTGAATATTGTACACCAGGTGTATTTAAAACGATTTTGTTCTCGTTTTTATGGGATTTTAAATGTATTCAATATAAGATTAGACTGAAGAAAAGAAATTACTCAGAGCTGAATAAAATAAAGAAGTTTATGTTTACTCAGAATTAGCTTTGAGTGAAGCTACATAAGGTTTACTCAGAAACAGTTTTGGGTGAAATCATCCAACATGTGAACTAGGAATAAGCTTGTAGAAAAAATTCTTAAACTTACTCAGAAAAGTTTTGAGTAGATTTGATTGGTTACTTTACATCAGTTTTGCATGTTGTATAGATTTGCTTGTTATATAGATTTGAATAGAATAAAAACAGACATGGAAAATGCATATACCTAATATATTCAAAAGAAAATATCGAGCTAATTAAGATACTGAATGAAACCTTTGATTGATGACAGCTTATTTTTCGGTCGTTGTACTTCTATTAAAAAGAAAAGAAGAGAGATGAGGGAACTGATGCTTGAACGAAAGTCTCTTCTTATAAAAGAAAAATCAATTAGATATCTGGTGGTACATCACTCATTCATGGTAAGTCAATGGATAGAGAAATACCTCAGCGTTGTTTCTTGATAAAGTTTATAAAACTTAAATTGTAAGTGATTTGAAGTATTAGTTCAATTCTTCGGAAAAGGATACACCGTGGAAATAGGTTATGAAATCCGATTCAAGGCTTGACATGGAACAATACGGAACAATAAAAGATTAATCAGCTTCTTATCATAAGACGCAATACAAGTGTTTCAATTAATAAAACATATGCCAGATCGTAAATAAATGTTCACATTGCACCATATACATTACACCTTTGAACGGGCTCACAATAACTATAACTAATTTATTTAAAGAAAAAGGGAGATGTGGTGATGCCATAAACATGCATCATACTGTAAGTAAGATTTCCTATCAATATAGTCATGTACGCCTCCACCGCATATTACCTCGAGTAACATGTGTCGCCTGTGCGCGCTGGCACAGCATTCGCGTGTAGGCCACCAACCGTAGCACATCGGCTCGCTGTCACACCGACCATGCAACATAATTGGACCATGTGACATAATCCGACCATGCAAAATAATCTGACCATATAACACAATCAGACCATGTGACATCATCATTATAGCAACATTATCGGACTATGTGACCTAATCTGATCATGTGTTATTATCCGATCATGCAACATAATCTGACCATGCAACATAATCTGACCATGCAACATAATCGGGCCATGTGACATTATCCGACCACGCAACATAATCGACCATTTGACATAATCAGATCATGCAACATAATCCTACCATGCAACATAATCGGACCTTATGACATAATCTGATCATGCATCATAATATATCATGTGTTATTATCCGACCATGCAACATAATCGGACCATGTGACATAATCGGATCATGCAACATAATCGACCATGTGACACTATCCGTCCATGTAACATAATTCGACTATGTGACATAATCTGACAACGCGACATGCAATGACATGTAGGATCCCTGCCACTGGGGCCCATCGACACTGAAGTTCTCCGCCGCTGGCTATCTACGCTGCTGGCCGTCATCGTTGCTCACTGGTCCATGTTGCTTCACGGTTGCCATTGAACTACTGCAAATTGACATCTGAGTCGGATTATTACTGGTGGGGTCCAAACTCAGATCGAAGCGCAGTAACGTCTGTTCAGTTCAAAGGCAAGCAGAGGAAGAAACCGAGTCGACCGACGAGCCCTTTGTTTTATACCTTTCGTAGGCAGGGAGAAACAAAACCCATCAAAGCAGGCGTTGGTGATGACGTCATAATCCTTTAGATGTAATTCTACGTCAAAAAATCTCCTGATAGGATCTACCAATATGGAAACCCGAGAGGCCCATTTTCAGGGTTCTTTCGTGACTGGCACACAACGATCAGATGTGCTAGAGAATGCTTAACAGCGTTTCTTTCATAAATTGTGAAACAGCAAAGAGAGATTTTTTTAGGATGCCATAGTTCGTATGATATCCTTTAGACGGTATACTAGCTCTTTCACCATACACAAGGGATAAGGGGTGTATAAGGGACAAACTCAATGAACGAGGATGAGCAATCGCTAGCACAACTGGTCCTTCCAGAGTCTAGGTATCGATCAGGTAAGTTGTACAGAGGTGAACGAATTGGATCATCCTAAAGGACGAACATCTCGGAAGGAATAGTTTTGCAGATGTATGGAGTTGGACCCTTATATGGGACTAGGTCCGGTGCTCCAAAATTCTCAGCAAAAAAGACGACCCCATTCGTAGAAAGAGGTGAACCAAGGAGCAGCAAAAGTGTGGCCTATTGGTAAGTTTGCGCGGAGAATCACTTATGTGCACACATCTTTCAAGACCTGGAAGCTGAATTTGAAGGCGCTTTGCCGTCATTCTACGGACGATGCTAGTTTGGGAAGCACATTGTTTGAAAACTACAGTCCGAGCTCTATCACAAGCTCAAGTAATAGAGTTCAAGGGCCTGGGCTAGTTCACCACTGCGGAGAAACTCGAAATAGCACTCTCCATTTTATGTCGAATCCCTCATGGGCAGCAAACCCTCAGCCGTAATTCTTAAAAAAGCATATGGAGGAATTCAGGCTTTCTCGCTAATGACGGTAGCAAGTGTTAAAGTTGAATAGTCCACTTCGGCGATTTCACCCTAAGCCCGATCATCAGAGCGTAGCTTAAGCGTAACATGGGGCACGATGGTTTAGGAAAGAATAGTTTGTGGAGTTTTGTTACAGCATCATGATGAAGAATAGGTCAGCACATAAGGTCACTGGCATGGAGATTCAGAGATGCCCATTGACTGAAAATTAAGAGAATGAGCCTCAAAGTCAGTGTTGGATTGACCAAGCCGATAGAAGTCAACATAGAAAATTCTTCCAGTTTAACGCTAGAAGGGCAGAAAGTTGGAGTGCTTTCAGTAACTTGGCGGCCAGTACCGCCTGCTAGTGGTACCAAAGATTATAAACCCGGATAAGAAAGGTTCGATTCGCAATTGCGAGTCTCCAATACATCTGGCGGTCACACTCAATCTCTCTTCGACTGAAAATCTGAATGTTTAACTCAAATCCGTGTTGTGCGGGTGCACAAATCGTTGCCTGCGGAATCCATTTGCGTTAAGTGACCTGGAAACTGGATCACATACATAGCTGGTACCATCAAAAGACAGTATTAATCGAGATTTGGAAGAGTACGTTCTTACTTGGGCATGCGCTGTGAAGAAATGGAATTGAAATCAACATAGAGGTCTTTGAACTTTCGTGACACCCAGAATAATCAAAGATATGTTTTGGAAGAGTATGAGAGACAAGCTCTTAACAACAGCAATAGCAATCGCTAGCATAACTGAGCTGTCTGAAGTGTCTAATGATTGATAATGACAGTTGAGCATTAGTCTCGAGAGAATCCTGCAAACGACCTCCTCGGGATTCCATAGGGCCTTTACCCAGTACAAAGGTTGAACTTGGTGAAAAAAATAAGGTCAAAATTTAGGATTCACCTAAACTATCATACAAAACTACTTTAACTTTTCTATGAGTTTTTCGTCACAGTGAATTGCATAAAATGTTGTAAAGTAAATAAAAACAGATAAACGTTGAACACAGAACTCACCTCTGCTAACGAGCTTAAACTGCATGCCCATGATACCCATCGGGGACACCGGACTGCTAGCTCCACCCTGAGCCGATCCGGACCGATTCTCCCCGGTACCACCGCCAGTCGTCACATCCATCGGTCCGGAACCACTACCGCTGCTCAAACGATCCGATCCGTTCTGCTGGGGACGTCCCACCGGACTAAGTTGCTCTCGTTGCTGTTGTTCTTGTCTTTGTTGCTGTTCTAATTGTAGTTTCTGTTGCTTTTCCTGCAGTTCTCGTTCCCGCAGTAGCTGCTCTCGTTCGCGCATTTCTCGTTCCCGCTGCTGATGGTGTTGCTGCAGCAACTGTTGCTGTTCCCGTTGGAGCTGTTCCAGTTGTTGCTGCTGGTGCCGCTTGATTTTATCGGCACTGTCGCACTGTTCCGCGAGTCGTTGTTCCCGTTCGAGCATGCTGAGATTCAGGCTGGCGATGTGGTTCACTTCCCTTTCTCGTTGGGCTGCGGCCAGTGCGGCGGCAGCGTGTTCCTGGATA
>NC_073693.1:89357984-89457984 GCF_029784155.1 Uranotaenia lowii | reverse complement strand
CTTATAGCATACAAAAAAAAAACCTTACATTCTTTTAAATGGACCAATTATTATGTGTAGGATCAGGCTCGTTGTTTCGGAATTCAAATTTTTAAAATACTTGAACGGGTTAATTTCCGGCAGCAACCGATAATATATTCACTTCGTAAAACTTTCAGTTACAAATTTCGTAGACAAAGTTGGCGAAATAATGACTGGCTTTATTGGCGGTTTAAGAACAAGTAGTTTAATTCCAATGCCTTATCCTAGCTTCAAACCTACAGAGGCTAAACTGACAGCCTTTCCTTCTCGCTACTCTAAATACTCTCTCTCTCATTGCTAGAGAGGTAATAGAAAAGTTGAGTTATGCGAAGCTATAAATACACACTTCGTTAAGAATATTCATTATGTTTTCTGATCAATTTCATCAGGATTATTAAAAAAAAAGCTTTTGAAAAATTACTTGATTTTGTCACAGTCCCCAATTTGTCACCCTAAAATGCAACAAGGGGGTTACAAAATCGGGGATTCACTGTACAACCTACGGAAAAGGCTGCTTATTTTGAGAAAAAAGCCGTATTTATCGTATGAAAGATTTTTTGTGTTGAACTTATGGCTAAAGTTTGATGTTTTCTAGTAGAAGCCAGTGAACTTTGTAAAAATTCTCCAATAAAAAAAGCGGGACATTTTGAGGAAAAAGCGGGACAGCGGGACATTCAACAAAAAAGCGGGACATGTCCCGCTTTTGCGGGACGGATGGCAACCCTAACATAAAGTTCACTCAAGGGAAATGGGCAATTGATTCTCTTTGTCAGCTTATATGTAACTTTCAAAGCCTTCATTCAAGTAGGGGAAAGGTTTCCTAAATGGGCCTATCGGGTTAAATGACCCTACGGCTGTTTGATGAAATGGCTGACTCGACAGCATATCTGACCAATGCATTTTGAGGGTGATACGCTTAGAACATAAGGCAAGAAAGAATTTTATGAATTTACAAATTCAAAAAAATTTAAAAAATCACACAAGGTTTTGATACATTTTGATGTAATATTTCGACTTTTAAAAATTATACGTAAAGAAGCTTAAAACAAAAACTAGAATGGTTTTTGTTTCTTATTCAAATGAACTTAAGAATTTAAACATATGTAAGCTTTTGTGGAGGTTTAATAATGATTATATAGTGGAATAATAGAGTGTTTTTGTATGCCCCCATCATGTTTGTAAAATGCCTCCATCCTAAAATAACAGGTTAAATAGGATAAATAAATGATTTTTATCATTGAACCTTAAAATCTAAGCTCTGAATAACATCTTAAAAGAGAATTGAAGATCTAAAAATAGATTTGATAAAGTTTGTCTCATGGATGAACTGCCTCCATAGTATGGCAACCCTAACTTTTGTTTTATTCCATAAAGTTATAATATACATAGATTTTTATAAAACTTCAGCTTTGTCGTACGGAAATTATTACTTTCTAGCAGTTTCAATGAAATTAAACGGAAATCTTGCCCAAAAAACAGAAATTTTGTTCAAAACATAAATAGGCGCATTTAGCCCGCACGGTTTGAGGTTCGGCATTTTAGACAACACTTACAATAAAATCGTTTTCTCGGAAACAGAAGAAAATTTTAAGATAAAAATTTCTCCATTGTTAAGAAAACAGATGCCTGCACACGTGTATATAGTTTTTGTACACATATTCGATGTGATATTCGATAAAATCAGTGTTCTGCTTAATAGGCGCATATAGCCCGCTCCTCCCCTAAGTATGTGACTTTTGATTGCATGGAATTTCATCGACAAATTAACAAATGTATCAATTGAACCAATGAGGAAAACTTAAATTATGAATCTGATATCAAATACACAACTCAAAAGCATCATTCACAATAATCAAAACTAATTAAAAAAAAAACAGATTACAAAAGGCTACTTTTATCAGAACAAGTCAGCTGCGTTTGAATCTTAAAATTACCATCTAAGATTTGAGTGTTTTTTTTTCTCGAGAGATTTTAAGCATCGATATGGCTTATTCATCCCGAACATTTTAAGTATTCAGAGGGATGCAAACACTTTGATTCTTTTATTGTTCTTATTGAGACAAACATATGTACATATTTTGTATTACTTAAGAACTAAGCTGAGACACTCGAAAAATCAATTCAAAATCCCATGAAGTAAAAAACTCTACTCGCCTTGAACACAATTTGTGTACGCAATTCAAGATAACAATCGACATAACTTCTGGTCCATGACGCAAATTAGGCGGTTTTTATGTTGATGCTGCTGTTTGTGCGTACCTTTACGATTGCTATCTGACTGAAAGTGTCTTATCAGAAGGAATTCAATTTAGTCGGTAATGAACCGGTATAGGAAAAACTGGAAAAATCTGAACCTTTTTGATGGTCATCTTTTGGAGGTTTAAAAAGTTGCTGAAAGCTGAGAAAACATCAAAAAATCCTAGGGGATAAATAAAACAGGAAAAATGCCAATTTTACCAAGAATAATCCATGTAATGGATAGGAGTTTTAAAAGGCCGAGTTATTCTGTCTTTGGACAGTTCATAAATAACAATACAAAATTAGGAAAACCAAAATTTGAACTTATCTTTCACGTACATTGTTCCTGATGTATATAGATTCAAACTCAAAACACCTGAATCTAGTCCTAAACAAAACCATCTCTAACTAACTAAGTACTGAACAAAGATTACAGAGAACGCACAGAACACACGCAGAACATTCCCGTGAAACAATAAATTGCTCCAGACTTAACGTTCCCCACCCACTTCGGCATTTCTGTCCTCGGTCCCGTCAATCCTTCGAAGCTGAAAATCCTGTCGAATCAACAAATTGCCTCTATCATGCCTTTTAGCTCATTCAATTAGTCGCATATTTCTCTCGTCTGCTGGATCGACGACGACGATTCAAGAGCACAGCAGAAATAATGACGTTACCTTACACAACAAACAAGGAGCGCATTCAATGGTCCTTGACATTCTGGCTGGGTTATATCTTTTGCAGGAGTTATCTTGGGTAGCACAGCATGAGTATCCAAGAATAAGAAAGAGGAATATGTGTTGAACCCATGACTTCACACAAGGCAAATAACGACTTGAACCACTCCACCAGAAGTCCGTCCCTTCCACAAGGACATGACCCACATATCCCTACAGAAGGAAGGCAGAGTCAGTCAGCAGCAGCCAGTTAGGGGTCTATTGACTTTGCAAAATAACTACGTCGACGACGCAACCATTCCAAAAGGTACCACCCTACAACGATCAGGTGAAGAAGTTCGCTAGAAGTCCATAATGGGCCCGGCATTTACTCCTTGAAAGTTTTTCCCCGGAACACTCCCCCGCATCACGGTGGCTTCGAACTGGAAGCTGGAAAGCATACAACAGCATAAACGATATGGCAAAATGGGTGGTTAAATTGACTTCATTTCAGAGGAAAACAATTGGCCGGCTTCGACGAAGACACGCACGTTCGGGGACAAGTTTTCCGAGCAACAGTTTTCACTCAGCTGGGAATGTTAATCGATAGCTTGAAATTGAATGAGAATCGGAAGATTCAATGGGTAATTTTAATTGGTGTTAGGAATTGATAAAACACTAAATTTGATTATAATTTGTGCTAAAAAAAATTCAAGGATTTCAATGTTGTCTAATGATCTACATATACAATTTAGAAAAAAAATAACATAAACCCTGTTATAATTCAACTTAATTATTTAGGCAATTCCACCGTAATTTCATAAAGACTGATTCCACTAACTATATTTCAGCGACAGCATTCACAAGCTATACACGTGCCAATTATGCGAAGAAGAAACGTCTCAATCTATGTTACCTACTCGAAAAAGTCAATAATTGTGACTACTGGCGAAAACCAATTAGTAGAAAGCTTTGCCGAATGCCTGGGACCGCCCAAAAAATATGTACGTGGAATGACTGGTAGCAAACTGAAACACATAAATTTCGCTTCAAGCTGGGTCAGAATCATAAAGCTGAAAGGTAAAATTCTCCTTATTTTTAGGCAAACTTAGCTGAAAAATTCAAAAATAAATACAAACATTATACAAGCGTATGGTTTCTCAACTATTTAAGCAAAGATTCTCAAATTTGTCATTGAACTTTCAATTTCCAGATGTAGGCAATGTTTTTTTTTAATTCTTTCAAATGTGATCCACTATATTAATGTAAAGAATCCACTATCTAAAGCTCAACAAATTCAGAAAAATTATTTCTCATTGCCAGTTTTGAGGACGGTCCCCTTTTTCAAGATGCATGATTGTTCCTTAAAAGGTGCAAAAGTGTGTTTCAGTTCTTATCAAATCTAATGTTTTGAATTCGTCTTGATATATCTTTGTTCTTAAAAATTATCACATTTTGAAAAGTGATTGGAAGTACTAGAGAATCATGAATTAGGGGAGGGCATAACGAGCACCTAAATAGAGTAGATTCAACTATATATTTACTGCTGATTTATTTTATGTAATAATCTAAAAATATTATAGAATCAGCTATAATAGTATAATTGATTCAAATATAAATGTGGTAAATCCAACTACAATTTTATAATTGAACTTAGGCATTTAACCATAAATATAATAGATTCAAATACAAACTGTTGATTGACCTTTTGAAATAAATCATAAATGTAATAGATTCAACTATAATTGTATAATTAATTCAATTCTAAATGTAGTAGATTAAACTTCAAACTGCTGATTAACCTTCTGCAATCAAAATAAAATTTTATAAATTCAACTAGATTAGAATAATTGATTTAACTGTGAGTATGATGAATTGAACTTCAATAAAATGATTTAATCTACGCATTGAGTTATAAATAAAATAGATTCAACCAGTAGCTAATGTTTTCATCTTTAGGAATCTTTCTGGGGGGGAAGTTCTTAGTTTTTTTCTTTCAAACCTTTAGATCTATCCCCGCCGAGTGCAACAGCTTTTTGTTTTTCTGCCAAATCCTACTGTTAAGATCTGTGTAGCTCCCGGCACGGAAGCAGCAGAACGAAAAAAAAACAATTTGTTGGGAAATTCTTGCAACAGCAGAAAAGTTAAGGTAAGCAAAAGCTTCGATAGCACCGGGGTGATTAATAATTGTGATTCCGAATTTTCAGGATCACGGCGGTGACAAAAACCACTCAGGCAGAACCGAAAAGATGGCTTCTTCATTTTCAAGCTGCTGTCATAATCATCAACAAACTACATATTCGTATTGCTTGATGGAAGCTACCAAAACATCTCAAAATATGAGAAAAAGGAAATGTGATTTAATAAGTTTTTAAATTGTGTGATAAAATAAACCTCTTCATCTGAAAAAAAAAAGAATGAATGAATAAACAAGGCAAATCTACAGTACCCACAGCCTCATGAAATCAATCATAAAAATATAATTGAATCTATCATATCTATACTTAAATCATCTATACCCTTCAAGTTGAATCTACAATACGTATTGTTAAATTCAGAAGATCAATGAAACGATTACAGTAGAATGCTAAAAATCGATCATACACATATAGTCGAATGTATCATATGTATTATTGAATGCACAAAAACAAACAGATAATCAATTTTATATATAGCTGAAAGCTCAATATTTATAGTTGGTCGAGAATCAATCAGAAATATGGTTGAAAATAAGTGGATTACTGTTCGAAATACTATACTTTTCTTCAGGCTGAAAATAATGTACTCTAGCACTTTTAAATGGCTGCTTTAGCTTTCACAGAACTATTTAAACAAAAGCTCTCAAAAACCAGAAGTTTCCGAGAAGCATTAACGAAACGTGCCCTCTCATGTACAAAATGTTGCCAATCTTTGAGCTTTTAATTTTTCGTTAATCAGGGATATTTATTGTAATATTGGCTATTTTTCGGTCTAGGGATTCAATCAAACAACTTAGTTTTTGAAATGCCCGACGTTTCGACCATTTTTGGTGGTCTTTTTCAAGGGAACTGGAAGTTTATTATTTTTTAAACATTAGAATGAGCGTTGTTAACATAATATGTAGTGTGTAGACTCACTTATCTGTCCGTTGTTATTGTCAATTTAGTTTTTGTCCAACGTTTAGGAGTCCAGTGTTCGCTGCTCTTCTGTGGGAATATTGTCGTTAATTAACTTCTCACTGTTATTTTACTAGATTTCTTACGCATTTAATCGGTGAAAAATAATAATTTTTCATCCGATATTCTATGGTCGCACTTCTACTTCAACCTACTTTTCAAATGCTGTTGGACTATTTACAATGTGTGGGTTTTGTGTTTTGGAACGAATATTACTGCTAATTTTGGATGTGGTTTTGACTGTGTGTAGTATTCCTGCGTATGTTGTATTTAATTTTGCTGTGTCTGTCCTGTAATTGACGGTGTTTTCTGTATTGGTGATGTGGCACATCTCCAATATACGGAGCGTTGATGTGTATTGCGCTCTATCGATGATTTTGGCTCTCGCGTGTTCGAATCGATGTTCTGTTTTGATGACATGGTCCGTCATAGCTGTGGTATCTCCCAGTTTTGACTTGATGTCGGTGATGCTGGTGACTCCGCTCTCCAATATCTTTTCGTATTTGTTTACATCGGATTTGTGCCCATACATTCTCTTTGTGAGTGTATTCGTGCACAACCCGATGTAAACTTTCTCGCAATCACGGCATGGTATACTGTAGACTATGTTGGACTGTTGAGCTGGCAATATGGGTCAATCGGATATAATTTTCCGATATTGTTGACGGTTTTCTGGGCAATTTTAAAGTTTTTGAAATCCTTTTTCAGGTCCCTGATGATTCTGGTGGAAAGTGATGGAATGTAGGTAAGAGTGCGGTAGCTGAGATTAGTGGATGTTCCGGATCGGACTGGTCGGTTGATGTATTCATGGACGCTGATAAACGTTGGACAAAAACTAAATTGACAATAACAACGGACAGATAAGTGAGTCTACACACTACATATTATGTTAACAATGCGCATTCTAATGTTTAAAAAATAATAAACTTCCAGTTCCCTTGAGAAAGACCACCAAAAATGGTCGAAACGTCGGGCATTTCAAAAACTAAGTTGTTTGATTGAATCCCTAGACCGAAAAATAGTCAATATTACAATAAAACACCAATAACGGTCGAAAACATAAATTTAAGGGATATTTATGCTCACTTTATTTCCAACATTAATCAGTACCGTAAACTGGGGGAACTTTGATCAACATGAAATTTTTATAGATAATCGTCAATAATTACGTCTGAAGCTAAAATATTTGAAAACTGTCTTTTAAGTTTGAAAGCCTATAAATTAAGTTTCTAATAAGCTAAACTTGGTTTGTAGTTGGAGAATTTTTACTTAAAATGCAGTTTTAAAATATCTGTTTATTTTTCGTAGACTCACAAACAAACACCTCTTCTGATAAAATGATAGCATTAAGAAGCAAATGGGTTGTTTTATGAGAAAAATCAACATTTTTCCTTTGTATAGGTATAGTTTTAGATTTATTTTTATGGTCACCATAGAATAATTTTTGGATATTAAAAAGAACGGAAATTTTCTTTGAGAAAGACTGTATAGAACAAATGGCAAAAAATTCCTATCAAATGTTTAGGTTTCAATAAAAAAAGAACATAGCAACAGAGGAAAAAATTAGGGAATTGCAAGATGGTAAAATTTCATTTGTTTTTGAGGCCATAAAATGTTGAGAAGTGTTTTTGCCCCAAAATGTATGCAGCAAACAAAAAAACATTGTTATTGATGTTTTAAGCCATCTGTGCTAATTGGCATCAAAACAATAATTTTGAAGATGTTGACATCCGTTCAAACCACAGTGATAAAATTGATTATCTGAAACATGAAATCTGGTATTGTTACAAACATTTAGTCATAGCCACTTACGTCGTTTGAATATTCTGTTTTCAGAGATCATGATTTATACTGCTTACCTCAGAAAGTATTTTAAAACTTTTATTTGTTACAAAAAAGCAACCCCTTCCAAAATTTTCGAAAATGAATTAAAAAAGCGATCTATGTTCTCGCAGTTTACGGTACATGGTAAATTTTTTTTGTGGTTTTTGAATTGCTGAAAAAATTGGGAAACATTAATGCTGGATTCCAGCAATTCCACTTACTGGAATTCAGCAATCCAGATTGCTGGAAACCAGCTATTTCTTCCAGCATTTTCGGCTGAATTTGGTATCAAATATTTCAATTCGAAAATATTTAAGAATACTGTCTGTGCATACCCCTGAAATATAGTTTTGATTAGTATCTTTCATGAAATATCTACCTATCGAATAAAAACTCACTCACTTAATGTCTGGTTGCGAATTATAGAGGAAAATAAGAATAATTGTATACATATAATCAAAGTTCGTAATTGCTGATTTTCTGCAAAATTTGGATTGCTGAACGTTTAAAGCTACTTTTTTTTGATAAAATATCACCATGAATAGATATAAAAAACTTTAAAGGACTTTAAAAGATTTTAAAGGACCACCTTAATTTCATGAAAACAAATTGCCATAAAACTTTCACTTCAAGAGATAGATGTGTCTTCGACAAAGTTTGATGATTTTTTATGTTCTACAATATTATAGAATAATGTAGGCCTTAATCTAATGTCAGTCAGCAAATAATTTTCGGATCTAGAAATCTTATGAACCACCCTAATTTTTTTCCAGCAAAATGATCGCCTTTAGTCGTTGTAAAAGTTGGTCTAAGACATCAAATGCATCAAACTTAAGGGAAGACGCTAATAATCGTTTCCCAGTAAATCGGGCTTGTGGTATAGTTCAGTTGGCAAGTCTGTTGTCTCCTGAGCCGATGTCCGCGAGTTCGAGCCCAAGAGTAAACATCGAACACAGTTGTACCGAATAGTTTTTCAATAACGATTCGCCAACTGCAACGTTGATAAAATCGCGAATGCCATAAAGATCGTAAAACGACTATAATCGAAACAAAAAAAAATAGTTTCCCAGTAAATTTCATTTCAGGACCAACATTCATTGGTGATGCACGGAGGAAAAAGCCAACTGTTGTTCTTATTATTTCAGCTGGTTATACCAAACATTAAAGCGTTGTTGATTTTTTTTTGCATCCTTATAGACTATACTTCAAACTGATGATTGTTTCAATTGTAAATATGATGGATTCAACTACAATTATTTGATTGATTTTAGTAATTCTACTGTAAAAATAATAGATTCAACTACACATTTCTGGTTGACTTCTAACATTCAACTATAAATATGATAAATTTAACTGAAATGGTTGAATTCAACTTCAAATGTATGATTTATTTTAGTCATTGAGCTTTGAATATAGTTAATTCAACTATATTTTTATGATTGATTGTGTGATACTTAAATAATTACTACACATCGAAACACTACATGTTGATAAGCATAGCTACTGTGTCCTCAGTAGCAGGCAGCTCGTGTTTATCAATGGCAAAACAGGAGACAATTAGCAAAAGATGGTATAATTGAATAGCACATTTGCTTGTTCGAATAAAAATGTGACAACATTTTTCCTCCCTTCTGGTTAATTCTAGCCAGATGAGGCAGCATCTGAATTTCAAGCGAAAGAAACGATGTCGCGTTTTTTTTTCATTTATTTTTCATAATAATTTGGGTTTGAAGATGATTGAAATTAAATAAATAAACCGAACCGTAAACTACACGGTAGTTAATTAATTTAATCACCGAGAAAAATCAAGTCAAAACGCAAGAAGAAATCTCGGTTGGATGGCAGCGATTTGCGTTTCATGGGGAAGCAGAAATGGCTGGTCAATGCCAAAACCATTGAAGTGTTGACCGCTAGCCCGAAAAGGGCATCATTATATTATTCATTTTTAACATAATCTTTTTTTTTGCTTATAAATATACACAATATGTATAAACCAAAATGGAAATAAAAATAAAGGCCGGAAAGCTATTAAAAAAAATATTTAAAATATTGTAAAACGCAATCATAGAAGAATAATTTATTTAATCATATTTATAGTCAAATCAACCATACATGTATAGTTGAATATACAATAAATTAAGTTGAATGCCCATCAATCAGTATTTATAGTTGAATTTATTATATTTTTGGTTGAATTAACCTTACAATTGTAGATGAAGCTTGCGTATTTATAATTGAAAACATTAAATCAATCATACAAATATAGTTGACTATTTAATAAATATAGTGATTGAATAAAGGCTAAATATAGTTGAATCAACTGTTCTTTTTTCTTCGTGTGTGGAACTCATTCTAATTAACGATGCCAGCGATCATGGAGCTCGAAATGTATTCACTGTGATTTTCCTTTTCAAATAACCAAAAAAAAATATAATATTTACAAAACTATGTTTGTGAAGCACTTTGGGTTGAATGATTTAAGGTAAATATGACTATTCAAACAACCTTAGCTAAGCTAAGCTACATATTTGTAAACCTGTTCAATGCAAAACTCTCTTAAAACTTCAAAAAAAGTTTGAATAATGGTCATTCCAAGGAAACAAAATTATGCACGGGTCGAAGATTTGATTAGGTCAATTGGGCATATGAGCGTAAATTTTTATTTTTTTCTCTGTTTTCCTTCCTGGCTAAGAAGAACACTAGCTGCAGAACTGTGACCAATAACAGTAAACGAAACACTGATGATCGAACTCTCAATGCTTTATCGTATTGGATATAAACTATCAAATTGAACTAGGGATGTTCAATCCAACATACATATTAACATAACTCAACGCGAAAAATCAAGTTAATAAAACTCGTAAGGTTTGCCTTTCCAATAAATTCACGATTCTAAATCAAATGAAACACTAAAGATATTTGGAGGTATTTCAAAGCTTTTCGAAAAAATTAGTTTTTGCTCTTTAAGGAGTAAATTTTGAAAACTCTTAAAGCATCCTTGACTTATTTCATGATGTAAATTTTAACAAATACCATGGGGCTCTTTGCTAGAATACAATTTTATAGGAAAATGTCAAAGAAGAAGTATTGCTCCCAGAAGCCAATCTGCATGTGGCTGATAATCTCTTAAAAAAATATTTCTCAATGAACATCAACTTTTATCATATTCATTCAAATTCGTGGTTCAACTAATAAAATCACGTTTGAAGAGCAACTTTATGGTTTACAATCAAGGACGAGCCACCTCTCATTCATGAAAACTCAAACAGATCAACACCACTGATGCTGGACATTTATGAAGAAAACAGTTCCTGTCATAAGAAGCTTATTCCACAACTGTAAGGCAGGAAGTTCCGAAGCAAAACAGATGGAAGACAATTGGTTTTAATTAAAACTTTATGCACTCAAAGTAGTTGCTGCGTTCTCGGAAACTTTTTTGTATCTACTCATTGGGATTGTTTCCACCTCCCGCTTGTAATGTCGTTTACATTGCGGTGGGCGACAAACACAAGGGAAGGACACTAATTTTTCCCTGCCTTGGAAAATATTGGTCTTCAAGCGCAGATGCCGATATTGCTGTAATTTCGTTTCTCCGTCTTATGTTTTATGCGAATCGGCATTCTGCCAAAAGATACCTCATGAATAGTTAAGCAAAGATAAATTGCAAAACGATCACTGTTCAAAACACTTCCCCGGAACACACGTTAGCTATGTAGAAGCTGAATTGGTTGCAATAAAGAATGCAACAAAACTTACGGTCTGCCCCTGCGCTTCAGAAAAGTCTGAGATGGAAAAGTTAGTCTTTCGGAATCAAAAATCATCCTCCCGAAAAGAAGGGAGGACAACTTTCAGCACCCATCTGTTCGGGTGTCATTTTAGTTGAGAAATCGGAAGGCAACGGGAACTATTTTTCTATATTAACTGTAGTTTGGGTGTTTCGACACACTTGGGTATCGTTTCCTTTTATTCCCTTTTTTCGTGTGACTTTATATTTGCATGATCCCAAACAGCTTCGAAGGATAAAAAAAACTGCATCGGAGGGCAAAACCAAGTTTCGGTTCACTTCTGTGGAAATGTGTTGACGAAAACTTTTTGACTGTTGTTCATTATTCATATCTTGTGCCAACTTGAAAAAAGTTTTCCCGGCCCCAAACCCCCAAGAGTGGTTTGGAATTTCCAGTTTACCTCTGAAGCTGTGGATGGTGAATAAATAGTGAAATAGAATTTCTTTTTTATTTTCTCATCCAATAGAAGCTTGGGTAGAATCAGAGTTCTGCAATCCACATGATACGTAACTGTCTTCACGGAATTAGTTATCCTTGCCATTCCAGTGAATTGAATCCAAAACACCTGTCCATCGTATACGTTAGACCCGCTAAGAGCTTCACTCCTAATAATAATAATCATAACGACAAAGTAGAACCTTGTTAGATTTTCCATGAACTAATTAGCTAGGAAAACTATCCACCTTCCAACTGCGAGTAGGTAATCTGCATACAATCATCACCATCACATCGCTTCCAGCTCAAACGTCAAACAATGTTGCAACCATAAACCGCTATTTGACGCGTTAATTACGCCTAGTGCGCCTCGCCTATCTAAAGTGGAAATATGCCACATTGCGTTGATCCATTCCAGAACACCCTGCCAGAACTTCTGCTGGAACGGGATGTTTTGGCATGTGGAATGATGCCTATAGATAGTATGTTGCTCTACGAGACGTTAACGTTCAATTACGTAATCGCGCGCGCTTAGATCAAAATGCCTCTCAAATCTGATTACCGGGAAATTATGCAATCTTAACTTGAATGATCTTTGTAAAATGTAAAATTCTAACTCTACTTTATCATATTTGTTATCTTTCATTTTGTGAAATTTCTTGAGAACATTATCTAAACGACAAAGAAATAGAAGATTTACAATACATAACAACTTCCGATTCATAACAATATAGGGTAAATGTACCCGACCTTGGCACCTAAAGCATGGTTTACCCTTTTTTTCAACATTCCAACCTTCCTATTGAGTGCACCATAGAACATCCTTTGAAGAATTTACTTGCTAACTTGCTTAGAATTCAACAAAAATATGTTTTCTCTATGGAACTTTCATTAATGTGAGCAAAACGTATGCAAAGTACTTACTGCGGTGCTCCAATTACTTGGCCGCCTTACCAATTGTTTGCCGTTTCGATGATCCTATTGTTGGCCACCAGCAATGTGCAATAGATCTTTACCAACAATGCTCAATTGACAGTTAACAGAATCGTTGGCTATTCTGAATATAAGGCCACTGACAGAATGACGTCAGCTGAGCGTAAAGTTCTATGCGACGATGGAACACCGGGCTTCACTCATACAAAAAAAAGGCTTTTGAAAACATTGATGAAATTTGGTTGGAAGGGAAGCACAAAATAAGCTTTTATTTCAAAAAGTCGGAAGTCCAGAATTTCCGCAGTTCTTTTTCTAATTTTTAAAACATTAAACTTTTTACTCATTTAAACAAAGTGATGATTATAAACACCTCAGGTTGTTTCAGAATATTTGTGTATGAACAAGAATCATTGGTTTATGGATGATAACCAAACCTTCATCAGGAGGACCGATTCAGAAACGAATTATGTCCGCGAGTGGGTTGAACTTTCTCTGTTTTATGAACATTAAATCCCTTTGATGAAATCTAAACTTAGATTAGTAAACTAACATGTTTTGTAAGCAAACTTTCTAAACTGAACACTTCAAGAAAAATTTCCAATATGTTATTGAAGGACTGATAAAATCTGAATAAAGCCAATCAATCTAGGAAAAGTATTTCAGATGGCATGGGCTTATCTATGTAGGCTAGCCCAGGTTTTCAACATAGAGTTTAAAAAAAATAGTTGGTGTGGTCCAGCTGCCAGAATATTGATGTAAAATATCGGTATCTGGCACCGATTGATTCACATTCCTCGAAATTTTTCAAAAAGATTTCACAGTTCATCATTTTTTGCGAAGTTGTTTGAGACAATTTCATCAAAATAAAAATCAAATACGACTTGAACGGGAGTAATACAGAAAGGTTTGAGCCGTGTCAAATAAACGAATAATTAAAAAAAAAACAACTTGAACGTGGTTGTTGTGAAAGTGGTATTGTAACGTTGAATTGAAATAACTTATTTTGAACTTTACTCATCGATTAGATTTTTCCAAATATTGGAAAAAATGCTTAGTTTTTCTCAGTTTTTTATGGAGAAATTCCTTACTAGAATGATAGCTGGACAAATTCAGGAATGCTAAGCCTAACGACAGATTCATTTACGACATTTCTATGGTTCTGTGCATCATGATGTGTTGTCATTTACAAATCATTGTTTAAATTATTCCTTTTGAGTTTTATAGACCATAAGTTGATAGTAAAATACTCTAAGAGACTTGCGATTGCGAGACATAGGGTTGTTTTCACTATTGAACAACTATCTTCATATTGTAGAGTTTGGCTTCATAAAGTAAGAAATTGAAAAATTCCTTGAATGGTATTTTGAAATTTTGCCCTTTTGAATTTGTTAGCTGAGATTACGAGCTTCTAGCAAGAGCCATCTCTCGAATGCCCGGGGCGTTGCGCAGTGGTTTGACACGCCAAATAGATGTTAGAATGTAAACCTTGCTAAAAAAAATTTTTAATTCGACCAACATCTAATATTTGAGGAAAAATTGGAAAGAAAACGATATTTTCCTGAACTTCCAACTTCTGTTTCCAAGAAAAAAATTTAGAACAAAAATCCAAAAAATTAAATCTGAGTATATGGTTCCCAAGCAATAGAAAACGATTCCAAAACTCAATATATTATGTATTTAATATACTTAAGTCATAAATTTCCATCGATGTAACAGTTTTTAGATAAGAAAAACATCTTAAGTCTTGCGAGTTGGTTAATTTCACTTAGTTTTTTTTTATTTCAAACCACTGTGTTCTGTAAGAGACCACGTGCTCGGCAGACTGAAATGCAAATGCTGTTCGCACGCATACCAATGTACCTTCGATTCATGGTTCCCAAATAGCGATTTTTGCATTTTCAATGCTTGGATATGACTTTTAGTTTGTCGAATCACTTATGTTCTTCAATTTATTTCGAAGCTTAAGTTGATAGAAACGGTCTTATCATACAACCTAATTAGTATGAAAGCATTTGTGCGTAGTTTGAAATGAATTTTTAGGGAAAACATCATCCCAAAAATATCTCTTGAATGAACATGTATTTTTTCCAGCTTCCAACACTGGTGGTGTATTCGATTGAAGTTGCATGCCAAGAAAAGGAACAAAATTAGTTTTAAATTTTTATTCAAACCCTAAATAAATATTCATTCTTTTGTCTTTCTAGTATTTTTAGATTTTTTGCCGAGTTAAACTGGAGGCATGAGTATTTATTGCAAATTTTTCAAATGAATGTCCGCGTTTGAAATCGCATGTGAATTTAACAGTTGCACTAGAAAAGTGAGTTCATCTGATTTTCATTCGGTGATTTCCAACATAATTGCCTTGGATGCAGAGCGAAAAAAATTAACTACTTTAATAAAGTACAAACAATCGAAAATTTCGATATGCACAGATTTGAAACAGATTATTTTCTTCGCAATGAAAACATATTCAAATTTTTTTTAGCTCAATTTGGACCTGAAAAACATGAAAAGGCATGTTGGCATGCCAAGAAAAGGACCATGCCAAAATAGGGCTCACTTACCCTAACAGATGAAGTAATTTTATTTAAATAATATTCAGCAGATTTGAAGAAAAAAAAAATCATGAAATCAAAGAATTCAACAAAAGAAGATAAACATTACGAAAAGAATCTCTAAAATCACATCACATCAGTAACATTTTAGATAATTATAATGCGCATATTTTGTTGAAAACGGATTACCACATTTTTTTTGTTTCGAAGTTATTAGGCAATAGGGGAAATAAGGGCATAATGGCCACCTGAAGGAAGACGCTTATTTAACCATAGAAAACAGCTATCATATGCGACTTACATTATTGTTTTGTGTTCAGACACTAAAAAAGTCTATTTCCTAATTGGCTGATACTTTTTTTTTAAATTCGTCTATTTCAAACGGCTCATACCTTGAGGCTTTAAGGAGCCAAACTCGTTTTGTTTTTTTTTTTACAATTGGCTTAGGTCTAGATCACTTTTTTAACACTTTTTAAAGAGAATAGGAAATAGATAGGGAAATATGAAAACAAAAGGAATCATAGACGGAGATCAATAGCTTATAGGAAAAGGTATATTTCGAACATGCAGTCCAAGTTCATCACAGCTAACACATCCTTTACTGGAACTTTGGGTGGTTTTCTTAGGGCCCAAAGGGAGTCTATGAAATTCGTTCTAGCGACAAGATGGTCCTCACACGACCAAACAATATGCTCTATGTCATGGTAACCTAGGCCGCAACCGCATGAATTGCAGCCAGCAATATTTATACGATAGAGTACCGCGTTCAAGGAATAATGATTGGACATGAGACGGGAAAATAAACGAATAAAATCTCGACTCAGGTTCAATCTATTAAACCAGGGTTTAAGGCTTACCTTAGGGATAATCGAGTGGAGCCACCGACCCAACTCATCCTCGTCCCATCTGCGTTGGCTGATACTTGAAAAAGTAGATAAAAGCTGAAAATCAGTCACTAACGGTGAGGCGTAGATCCATCAAACAAAGGAATAGTTAAATAATGTGTGACTGTTTGTAGAATACAAACAATTTACACACACTCATACATTTTGTTTTGGTGCTTTGCATCCCCCGTCAAGATGTTACTAGTCATATAATGCAACAATCAAAATAATCGATCATGACATTTCACGGGACATTTCACGAAAAAAAAGCGGGACACAACCGAAAAAAGCGGGACATTTGAGAAGTTATTAAAAAAGCTTAATTGTATATCCGAATTTATTCGTATACAATCAGCCGAAGTTGTTCATAGAAAGTACATTTAGTTTTTGTTACGCGGAATGATTTTGCTCAGTTTTGTTTCTATTTTTTTTATATAATAATTCTTAGATATGTATTGGTTCTTCTAATCGTTGTAGGGTTCGTACAGTGGATTAATTGATAATTTCGATTGATTCAGTGTTAGAACACTCTAATGTTCCGAGGAGCAGAAGAGTGTTCAGTGGCGTGTGGGTGCATGTTGTGCCTCACGGATTCTCCAGCCAATCAATGGCATTTTTTTTTCTTCTATTATTGATAACGTTACGGTGTACCCATCCCATTTAAATGCATTTTTCCAAATTAGTTATTGTGATTGTCCCAGTTAGTTTTTAAGGTCTCACGTTTTTCTCAAAATATTCTGCTTTTAAGAAAAGATGGATTTGGCCGGTAAACAGAATTGAGGTTAAAGCTGCGGTAAGAATTAAGCTGTATATTGGTAAGATAAGGTAAAACGTAAGATTTGGGATGCATAAAAAGGTAAGATTGCATAATTCAATGATTGTTAATTTATTGTATAAAAATATTAGAACAACCAATCACTTGACAACTGGGCAGGTATCTAAACGTATGCGTAATACCTGTCCTAGATTATTAACATTAAAAATGTCATTAATCTTATAACGGTTGCGTAAGTGATTGACTTGTTCATCCAAATGATACTTACATTCACACATATCTCATTCATTCCATAACAGTTTACACGAAGCCATGGGGTTGGGCATGTGGTGATTTGCATTGAAGATCTGCCGAACTAGTTATCTAAAGAATGCAATTCAGCGCATGTGTTGACGAAACTGCGGTGAATCCGTGCACCCATGGTGGATTATCTACATACATACATACATACATAATAATTCTTAGATATGTATTTATTTTATGACAAATATTTAGTAAAAACCTTAATGAACTTTCGTTCCTCTAAAAGGTTTATGTAATAGTTAACAAAGATAAGACTTAAGTGTTATCATGCTTAAATTAACCGCTCTAAATTAGTTTTGCAAAAATGTTTTACACGAGACTTAAATAAAGGAACACTATTGCTGTTTCTGATATCTGTACTAAGACGGTTGTACATATTTGGACCTGTTGTGAGGAGTCTCCTAGTGGATGCATTTTCAACAAAGAGCCTATCGACAAACCGTGTGTTATAATTATGCGAAGCGTGTTGTACATCGAAGTTATGATGGATATTCTTGATCTTAACTATCCAGTGCATAATCAATAAAGTTTGCAAGTCTGGCATGCAACTTATTGGCAAAATATTATGTAATGGCATTTTATACAATTCTAAAGTGAGATAAACGTAGGGAAGTTTAAATATTGATTTTATACATCTATTCTGCTGGACCTTAAATGTAGTTAAATTTGATATGTATGTGTGACCCCAGGCACTTATTGCATACGTGTATCTACTGTGTACAGAACTGTGATAAAGCTTCTGTAGAACATGCCTTGGCATGAAATATGAAAACCTGCGAATTATTCCACAAATGGGAGCAAAATTTTTAATAACGTTCGATATATGTGGCTTCCAAGATAAACGATTGTATAAATGTACACCCAAATATTTAAAGCTAGAAACTTCTTCTACTTCGTTTTGCTTATGGATCAGAGGAGAATGCGGTGGTATTTTAGTTTTGATTCCTCGGAAAATTAAGAATTTTGTTTTAGCGGTGTTCAATGTTAATAAGTTATTTTGGAGATAGTTATCTACAATATCGAGGTCGTTCTTCATTTGATTAATTGTTGTTTCTACATCCTTATTGGAGGTTTCTAGAACCGTGTCATCAGCGAAGAGTTTCGGGATACCACACAGAGGAAGCTTTGGCAAGTCATTCACATAAATAAGAAAGAGTAATGGCCCTAAATTGCTACCTTGGGGCACACCAACAGTTGAAGGTAGTTGAGAGCTTAAGGTGTCTTTAATCCGGACAACTTGTTGTCGATTTTGCAGATAGCTTCGCATGACGTCGTTGACTACGCCTCGTATGCCATACGCTTCTAATTTTTTCAACAACAGATTATGATCTATTGTGTCGAAGGCCTTCGAAAGATCTAGAAACAAGGCAGCCGGTATCTCCTTCTTCCTGTCCATGTTGTGTGAAACACTATTCACTAGTTCCAGAACAGCAATCTCTGTCGAGCCACCTTTACGAAATCCATGTTGCTGATCGTAGAGAAATCTTTCACCCTCAAGAAATTCCATCAACCTTGATGCAATCAGTTTCTCGAAAACTTTACTAAAGGCGGACAGCACAGAAATCGGTCGATAGCTATTAAAGGATTTGGGATCTCCAGACTTGAATACAGGGCGAACGACAGCAAGCTTCAAACATTCGGGGTACTTGCCCATCGACACGCTTTCGTTGAAGGACGAAGTAAGAAAAGGGGCTAGTTCCTTATGGTAAGTTTGCAGCGCTGAAATCGGGAAGGAATCCACACCAGGAGCTTTTCTAGGATTCAGTTTGGATATAATCGTCGTGACTTCCTGGACTGTGGTTGGCTGAAGATATATAGAATTTCTAATTCGCTTAATTGTGCCGTTCTCGTTGATATTCCCAGTTGATTGGTGTTGGTTTGCAAGCTGTTTTCCAATTAAGGTGAAGAAAACGTTGAAAGCATTAGCCACGACTAATGGATCAGCCACAGAATCACCCTTTATATCCAGTTCTAGGTCATCATATTTTAAGTTCTTTCCAATTAATTCATTTATTTGTTTCCAAAGTAATTTCGCGTTGGAGGTACTCATCAGTTGTTCGAAGAATTCTATCTTCGTCTTCCGTTTTAAGCTCGGCAGTTTTTTGTTAACTCGCTTAAGTTGTTCGGACGTATTGTGATCGCTAGGGGTCCTTTTACATTTAATCAAGATCTTGTCTCTGGATTTCGACAGTTGCCATACTTCTAACGTCATCCAGGGGCAAATTTTTTTCATTTTAACCGTAGCTGTGGAAACTTTGGTGTGTTTTTCGACAAGTTGCTGATAACGTTCAGATATCGTTCGTAGTTTAGCATTGGGGTCTAGATTTCGTGAATCGAGATATCTAAGAAAGTCAATGAAGTCTCGATTTAGATCCATCCAATTCGTATGCCGCCGTGATAAACGTGTAATTTTTGACCCAGATTTTATAGAGCAATATGTTGTGCCTGTGATCACTTATGTCCCACTCAATAGTGTAGTTATTGATTGCATTAAAGTCGCTTGGACGCACAACGCTGTGATCCAACAGGTTATTGATGGATGGTCTAGTGATTATGTTGTTTGAAACAGTTAGACCAAAGCAATTCAGGAGACTTTGATACTGCAGAACTGAGACATCGTTGGTTCTATTGATTGGAACATTGAAGTCACCCAAAATAAAGATTGGTTCTCTGAGGTCCGCTTCTAAAAGGAGTCGTTCTAATTGGTCAAGGAAAGTAGACAAGTTGTAGTCTGGTGGCCGATAGATACCATAAACTGTAATCGGTTCTCCGTTCGAAATTATCTCAATCCCTATCGAGTGATAGCCTTCATCTAGAATGTTTCGTTTTGTGCAGGGCCGGATTAAGCCATCGGGGGACCCGGGGCAATCATTCTCGGGGGGGTCTATGCTTCGATTTTTTTTACAGAGTACAAAACAATTTAAAAGTGTAAAAGAACTGGAGATTAGTTCAGTATACTGTCTTCTATAGTCATGTTGTCTGCGTAGGTAGAAGATAGTTTCTGGTATCTTCAAATAAAAATTGTTTTTAACTCACGTGCAAACTTTGCATAAACGTTTAGAAATTTATCAAAAATGAAAGCTTTTGAGCTGCAAAATGCACAATTTATTTCTCATTTTTTTATACCCTTATCACCATGTAAAATTATCTGATGTAAAAAAAATGTCCGGAGATATTTTAAATGATTTTCATTTTCTCGTTGATCGTTTGGTTTGTGCATCATCGCGAAAAATTTTTCTAATGATAATTGGGAAGTATCATGAAGATTCGAAACAAAGAATACAAAATTCAAAAAAATAAAGAAATTCATATTCCATAGAGATACAGCTATAAGAGTTTAAGAATTGAAAACTTAAAATCAGATTAAATTCAAAACCACAATTCAGTTTCTCAAATCTTAATCATAATTTAAAATCAAAATTTGAGAAATAAATAAATAACAAAAAAAAAGAAAATCAAAGTTACCATCAAAGCAAAAAAAATTGCACCAAATGTAAATTTCCATTTTATATCTTTGAATCACCAAAAAAAAAAATAAAATCATGGGATGTTCATGAATATGATTCTCAGCAGATAATAACAATGGTTGTCAAATTGTTATTCTAAACGTGACAAAAGTTTCTTTTTTTTCCTCAAAGCCAAAGGGGTATAAGTGCAAAAATGGTCGATTGAAAAAAATTAGAAAAGAGATTAAATGCTTAAAACAGAGAATCAGTTATCATTGAAACAAGTTAGATAAGGAATTCAAATGAGTTTTATACCTTCAACAAGGCTCTTGAGTTCTCGAAGTTCAGAAAAACTATGAATTTGAACTTCAGTAACTGATAAAACAACACAAGACTCGTAAATCTCAATTAATTGAATCTGGAAAAATATAGATTTAAAAAATAGGCATATTCATGTTGAGAGAATCACTCAAAGATATTAGCAACCTACTATGTGATTGTTTTTATGATAATTTGAGAATGATCATTTGGAAAGTGATATGCTGAATTCAGGATATTTACTTCAGTAGATGATCATTTTTTTTGATACATCAGTTGAAAATGTCTCAATACGAATTTCAAGTCTAAGGCAGAAATTTGGATGGAAATTCAATATAGAAACTCTGTTTTGTCGATAACTTCAATTTTAGCAAATACAATCAAAAATTGAGAGGGAAAGTGGTTTAGAATTTATAAACTAACGGAAATTTCAAAAATATAGATTGAAAAGTGGAAAGTTATAATAATAGCTGATAATAACCAGGATATTGCCCGTATTCAATTAAGAAATGTTTATCATAAAACTTCTCGGTTCTCTCTTAGGCTAAGAGAATTCGCAAAATTTGCTAAGAGTCTTAGCACTGTCAGCCAATATTTGCGAAATTGGCTGCTATTTAAATGCAGTAACCATTACTTGGAAAGTTAACGTAATAACATACATTTTTAATGTTCAAGGCGTTTGTATGTAATGAAAATGTGGAGATGTTTTTTTTTATTTTACCTGTACTGTTCAAAATATCCTGATTGACATGTTTCGATTAAAAAAACCAAAATTTGAGGTTTTGCCTCATATTCTTCTAATTTTTTTTTGTATTTTTTTCGAATTCGTTCGACATTATTTTTGTTCAGGGTTTCGGTTGAAAATTATGAAATTCAATACCAAGTTGTTGATATTCTCAGCCCTAAATGCAGAAGAACTCCTTCACGGCTTATCCTTAAATTATGTTAGAGAAAAACTATTCTAGATAATATTTCACGGGGCCCCTTTAGTTGTTTTATTTCAGGATTCATTCCGATTTTTAATTTTGATTTCTTTTCATATATTTGTAGAGATTGAAGTACATAGTATGTTTAAAGTAAAGTTACATTTTTTTATCCCTCGGGGGGCCCCCCGGCTCAGGGGCAATTGCCCCTTTTGCCCCCCCTTTAATCCGGCCTTGGTTTTGTGTTGTACTTTACTCCATCTTTAATGTATATCGCTAGCCCACCACCTTGGCTTCGTCTTGATGAAAAGATAGCCTGATATCCAGACAAATTGTCAAATGCAACATTTTTTTCCTTGATCCAGGTTTCGCTGCTATTTACCCGGCTTTTCGCCATAAATACGTTTATGTTCAACGGTTAGCGCGAATAAACACGTTATTTGGAAGAAAATACATGGGAGTCCTTTGTGTTGCTACAAACATACTTCAAATTTGTTTCAAAAATTTGAAAACTCAAGAAAATTTCCATCACCATATTCTTTGAACTATTGGGTCTATAAAGGTATACAGGAATAATAAAATGGCAATTTAATAAAGATTTCGACGAAAAATTAAAATCTGTAATGATTTCTGCAATAATTTCTTCAAAGTTATTTTATATTTCATTGGTTCAACATGTTCAAAAAACGCTTAACTGAATCAGAATCTTACTAAAATGCTAAGAAAATTAGAGTTATTTCGTAATGTTTTATAAAACTTTTAAAAATGCTGCTTATTTTGAGGAAAAAGACGCATTTGAAATATTTTCTATGTTGAATTAATGAATTCAAATTTAGGCTGAAGTTGATTTTTAGTGTAAGTCAGAAAAATTTGTAAAAGTTTTGTAAGAAAAAAGCGAGACATTTTGAGGGAAAAGCGGGACGGCGGGACATTCACCAAAAAACCGTGACATGTCCCGCTTTTGCGGGACGGATGGCAACCCTACAATAGACCAAATAGTCAGATCTAAACTTCTCCAGCTGTAGCTCTATCATTCAGTTGGCAGTTCGTTGGAAATATGAATAGTACCACTTGTGTTTTTCAACAAAAAACAAGATTATTTCTAAAACTTTAGTGTGTAAAAGTGAATAATAATGCTTTTTCGAATTATATGAAAAGATAACTGAATTTTCAGGAGTTTTCTAGAATTCCAAAGGTTTTCAAAGGTTTTAAAATGGGGTTTTTAAGAGATGCTGTTTTTGTACTAAGGAATTTGATATTTGAGCTGTAATTCTTTACCAAACTACTTACTTTCTTCATGAAAATAACGTGAAATGATGAAACAAACAATTTGGTTTTAATTTGAATCAGAAAAAAAACAGATTGGAGTTCAAAAATTTAGATTTTTTACAATGAACCTCATTATTTCCAGTTTCAAGTCATAGATGGCATCACTATCTTGCAGTTTAAACCAAATTAAACATCAATATTGATTTTCCAGGTTTGTTTAGGCCCATATTCATCATTTCTAGGTAGTTTTCTAACACAGTTTTGTTGAGGTTCACGCTGCTAAAATCTTTCACGGATTTGCAAAAAAAATCACCAGCACAAGAATATACCACCGCCAAAGTTCCTGCTAATCTCAACTTCCGATTCAATTGCAAATCATACCAATAACACTATTAGCCGTCTGGTCCATCGGTCCAAGAAAGTCACTTTTAGCTACCTTGATGAAATTCTAGTTTTTTTGATTTTGTGCTAACAGAATTTCCAAGGCGGCCACACGGTACAAAGTACTTTTTTCTAGACCAAAATCATCCAGCGGACCTGTAATAATCCCAGATATTCAAAAATGGGCATCAATTCGATTTAATTGCAAGATAGTGCTGCCATCTATGACTTGAAACTGGAGAAATAGTGTTTGATTATTTAAAAACATTTGTATTTTTTTAATTTGAAGCCTGTTATTTTTAGAAATTTCAGCCTCAAATCTATGTTTCGTCATTTGCATCATACTAATAAATGTTAATGAAGAAATCAAGCAGTTTGATAAAGTATTTTAGCTCAAATATCAAATTCTTAAACGCTAGAGGAGCATCTTTTAAACCCCCCTTTTTAAAAGTTTGAAAACCTTTGAAGTTCTAGAAAACTCCTTAAAATGCAGTTATCTATTCAAATAATTCGTAGAAGCATTATTATTTACTTTTACACAGTAAATTTCTAGAAACAATCTTGTTTTTGTTGAAAAACACAAGTGGTACTATTCTTCAACGCCAATAGCAACGTCCAAAACAAGTAATCTTATGCTTCATTTATCCGTTAATCAATTCAGAACAAATTGTAGAAGAAAATTTTAGTGATTTTCAATCATTCATATTTCAACAAGCAAAATATATAGAATACTAGCTGACCCGGTGTGCGTTGCAACACCTTCCAAAATGAAGTGAAATTTTAAGAAATTACCTAAATTTTGTTTTTTTGTAGGTATCATTACTGCTCGGTTTATGCCAAAAAACTTGTATGAAGCCTCCCTGAAAGGATAGGGATCCAAGTTTTTCGTAATCGAAACTCTCATCTCAAATTTGGTTACATTGGTTGATAAGTTTTTTGCGATACATCAACATTTATATGGAACCCCCTCAGTCCCTCACCTCTCCACACTACCAAACAGAAGGGTCTGTAAAATTCCATAGAAACATATCTTGTACTCAAATACCTTCCCAGGTCAAATTGGTTTTTTTTATTGATTACTTCTATACCAAGAAAATTGAACCTCCCCATTTCTTATGTACTCACTGGAAGAAAGATGGTGTTTCAAATAATCATAGAACCATTTCTCGTACCCAAATGATATATGTACCATGTCATATTTCCATTTGAGTGATAAGTTCTTGATTTTATGTGAGCTCCCCTCTTCCCTTCCCCAATTTTGTTTCCATTCTCTCGATTAGTTCTCGAGTTATTCGAAAAGTTGTAACGAAGTTCCCTTCTCTCCTTCAAATCACCTCACTTGAAGGTGGCAGTAGTACCAAATATTATTAGAAACTTTCCTCGTATTTACTCAAATACCCTACCAAGCGAAATTTGGTTTCATTTGCTGGATAAGTTCTCGAGTATTGTAAAAAATTGTATGAGTTCACCCTCCTACATTAAAATTTCCCCACAGGATAAACAGAGCGTTCTCAAAATATCTTAGAGACATTTCTCGAATTCAAATACCTTCCCATGCCAAAATTAGATCCATATGCTTTAAAAGTTTTCCAATTATGCTAGAAAATGTAAAGGAATCCCTCCCCCTTTTATATCTCTTCACAAAATGAAGCGAAGGGTATCATATATTCATAGAACCCTTTCTCGTACCCAAATACTCCTCCAAGTCAAATTTGGTTTTATTTGCTCGAAGAATTCTCAAGTTATGCAATAAAAATATATAGAAGACCCCCCCTCCTCCCTGCCTATATCCACACTGAAAAAAGGAGGGGTCAAAAAATAACCATAGATACATTTCTAGTGCTCCAATTCCCTCCCATGCCAAATTTGGTTCCAATATATTGATAAGTTTTCGAGATATATGAAAAATTGTAAGGTAGCTCCTCTCCCCCCTTCCTATCACACCACTGAGAGGAAGGAGGGGTACCTAATATTTATTAAAATATTCCCCGTTCCCAAATACCATCCCATGCCAAATTTGATACCATTTGATTGATAGGTTCTCGAGTAATGCAAATAATTGTCTTTTGTTTGGGAGGCCCCTTCCCTCCTCCCTGTTAGAGGGAGGGGTCCCAAACCATAATAGGAACCTTCCTCGGCCTCCAATACTCCCACCTGCCAAGTTTCACGTAAATAGGTTCAGTAGTTTCTGAGTCTATAGGGAACAGACAGACAGACAGACAGACAGACAGAAATCCATTTTTATATATGACCCATTCCAGCGTGACGTCACAACGTTTGCAAAACAATTTTTTGGTATATTGTATGTAAGTTTTACGGTTGTACTCCATTTACCCGAAAACCATTGCCCAGAATAAAAAATCCCCAGAATTCCAATCGCCAGAAAGAACCATTCCCCAGAATTTTTTTCCCCAGACGAACCATTCCCCAGAAAAATTTTCGCCAGAATGTACCATTTCCCAGAAATTTTTTCACCAGAATGAACCATTTACCAGAATTTTTTTTCGCCAGAAGAACCATTTCCCAGAAAATTGAAAACATATATCCTTACTAGAAATTATTTAAAAAAAAGGAATTGTTACAAAAAAATGGGGTTTCATAACTCTATTCTTTTGCGGCAAAGCCGCAACCAACGAGGATGAAGGGGCTGAGGCGGCACAAAGCCGCCGAAGCTCCCAAATCCGAGGAGGCCGCCGACCCGCCGTCGGAAGCGGCGGCCCTAAGACATTGGTCTAGGTCTGCCGGGGCTTCCTAGGTCTGCGTGAAAGCTAGGGGTGATCCCTTAGCCCCGTCCGCCACGCGACAGCGTGAAGGACAAAACGTCTTTCAAGTTCGAACGCGTAGCGTGAGGAGTCGGATACCAAAACGGTTTTCTAAAGGACCATGGTAAGCATTGAATCAATTAAAGTACCCAAACCATAAACAAAGCACAATATTGGTTTTAAAATAAATTAAGTTGGAAAATTTCAAAGTCGTAGTTTCATTTAAAAAATCATTTTGAAAAAATTAATTTCGAATCATATGAAATATACAAGAATTCATTAGAAAAAAAAAACAAATAAAAATACTAGGGGAAAAAATCTGGGATGTGTGCCTTTCTGGTAAATGTTCCATTCTGGGGAAAAAATTCTGGAAAGTGGTCCATTCTGGGAAAAAAATTTCTGGTAAATGGTGCATTCTGGGGAATTTTTTTCTGGGAAATGGTTCATTCTGGGGTTTGATTTCGGGTATTTGTCATTCTGGGAAAAATTCATTCTGGGCAATGGTTTTCGGGAAAATGGGATACAATCAAGTTTTACAGGTCATATCGCACATTGATAAAAATTGTACGTTATGAGGTCAAAATTAAATTCTCTACAATTTGAAACCAAAAGTTTTTGTATAGAATAAAAAGTTAACAAAATATAAGAAAAAGGAATCGTGACGTCACAACGCGCCTCTTTTTCCACTTTTCAGTTTTTTTTACAACGCCGCATTTTTCTGCTCTTCTATTTGATCAAATTTTATAAAAATTTCAGGGAAGTATCGATTCATTACAACCAACATATCGCAGTTTTTGATTTTTTCAAATTTTGATTTCAATTTATTTTAGAATGATTCAGTTTCGTGACGTCACAACGCACCATTTTTTTTAAGCAGGGTTTTGCAAAGCGTTGTGACGTCACGAAATTTTATGGTTAGCTACATGAAATAAATCAAAGTATAATCTTAAAATGAATGCTTAAAAACTTTATAAATAATGTGATTTGGTGATGAAATTGATCAATTTATTCCCAAAAATTAAAAGGAATTAAACCTCAAAGGCCCATATAAGCAGATAAAGTTTGCAGCACTGCTCACATCAATTTTATTCGAAGTTTTTTTGTGCGATCATGTGAATATTATTTAGGACAAAACTAACACTAGGAAATATTTATTTGTAAAAGCGTTGAAATGTGTTTCTGAATCTTTTTAATCTTTAATTGCAAAGAAAAGGAAAAATAAATGATAATTTCAAAGCCTTCGATTTTTTCAAAGATAGTTAATCGACACTAGAGTGCCTAAATCAGCCATCTAATGAAAATTTTATAAGTTGCAAGTTTAAATAGATCCTAGGCCAAACATAAAGTCCAGTGCCAAATTTGGGGATTTTCCCACGGAAATAGAGGGCACAATGAGCCTAAAATTTGTATGGAATTATGAGAAATTGGGTTTTGAAGGACATGAAAACCAAGTTATGCACCAATTTCTGAAGTCCCTATCGGCTGATTTGTTTTAATTATAGTCATTCACAAAACTTTCATTATGACGAATAGTTTATCTCAAGATCCCATTGCGACACTGGTTAAGTTAAAAAGATTTTTGAGTTTCAAAAATTAACTTCTGATGGGTCTAATACAAAAAATACCTGAAGGATCGTTAATCGACGCTAATTTTGAACGTTATAGCTGTTTTATAATAACTCTAATCGAAACGCGTTCCCCAGATGAAATATTGTCATAATCAAAGCTTTGAAATACTCAAATTAATAGAAAAATTGGTTGATAAAGACCTAAATTATTGACGAAAACGGGTTTTTTTTATCATGCCGAACAAAATCTACATGATTCCAAACAAACTTCAGGTGCGTTGGGCAACCTCTTTCCTTAGAATAATCTGACCCAAATTTTGCAAGAGACCTTGTACATAGTTGAATTTATTTAATTTTGTAATTCAGTTCAAAGTCTCTTTTGTGAAATTTTATGTGAACACGGGGTTCGTTTTGGATTTTCTAGTGACATTCTATGAGGTGGAAATTTCAATAAGGCTGGAACAAATATCAATGTCTTCTTTTGTCACCCCCCCCTTCGAAATTTCCAAAAACCCGAAGGGGGAAAAAAATAAAGTTTGAAGTAATTTATGAAAATTTCAATAAAAAATTCCAATATCAGATAGATTTCAAGACCAAAAAACAAATTTAAGAAGATGGGAGTTATTCCATCTTCTGTTTTCTTGATTTGATTGAATTATTTGATAAAAATTTACTTGATTTATAGGTTTTGTGCAACGATATAGTATGCAATTTTTGTTGCATACAAGCTTCCGTGCAATTTATTCCCATTTATTTGTTTTTCGCATTATTTTTTATTGTCCCCCCCCTTGCGATATTCCAACTCCGAGTGACAAAAGAAGGATTCGAAATTTGTTCCGGCCTAAGGGCAGTTTTTTATTAAAATAATTAAATAAATTTTATTAAATAATTTCCTATGAAAATCTTATGATTTTTTTAATAAAAAAAAAGTAAATCTACTAAGTTTACTATGTTCAAAAATTTTTGAATCTCATTACATTTATTTCATGGAACTTATTTTGTTTGAACATAATGCCAGAAAGAAATAGAAGCTACTAGCGGTGTTTTTCATTTTAACATAGATATATGAAAAACTTGATCTTTTGCAGGATTTTCATTCAAATCGCAGATAACTACCTGCTTTATGATTTACAAATATTCTTTTTCAAAATCGATGAGGATTTCATTTGTTTGATAGTTTGTTCATTCTTGAATCAGCGTTTTTAAGCGCTGTTTTATATGCTTTATTAGAAATGTTTAAAAACAACTGAGTTAATGCAAAAAAAAAATTCTTTAAAAACTTGATAATAGAATTCGTTTATTGAAGCACATTGTTGTGTTGAACTTGTATTGAAGAAATACTATCATAGTGTTGAAGTAAAAAGTCTTGAACGTTTTTGAAAAAAAGTGAATAATTTTTTGTGACGTCACAACGCAATCTTTACCCGGGTGCAACTCACAACCTGCTAAACCGATTTTCAATCTAAAAATTGCATTAAATTCCACTCAAAAAGTTTGAAGAGACCTCCAATTTTCGACAATATGTGAAATTTCAGTAAATCATAAATTTAAAAACAGTAGAATTTTCGTGACGTCACAACGCTTAAAAATAGATACCTTTATTTACGATTCTAGAGCGTAAACCTGCAGTGACTGTTATTTATCTTATATCATACTTAAAAGGTGGCATTTCTACCATCATTTTGCAATAGTTTTTTTTGACATAGCTAGATTTTTGACAAAGTTATGTTATAAATAAAGAATATTTGCAAAAATCAATTTAATTTCATACTAAAATTTTTAAATTTCAACGTTAACATACTCAATTCTAAAAAAAGGTAGCTGAAAATCTTTTAATGGAAAATGACACTCAAGAAATAACCTTTCTAACACTATGTAATTTATTTTTGGATAATGAAAAATAAAAATCGGTTCTCCAGTTGAGGGGTGCTTGGAATGGGTCATATATAGATGTTGTCTAGGCTACAAATATTCTTAATCGAGAGAAGTTGCGACTAGTTTGTTTCAGTTTTTGTATTTTTTCATAATAAAACTCATTGTTTACATTTTGTTTCAAACGATGTACTGAAAGCTCATGCGAGAAATAAAAGAAAAGAAAAAACTTTCCTGATTTTTTTTTCACCAAACCGTACTATTCTGCACTTCTATACGACCAAACTTATACAAAACAAATTTAAATCTTAAAATTAAAACTTAATTCACTAAAAAAAGCTTAGAAACATAACAAATAACAAATGGTGATGAAAAAGATCCATTCATTTCCAAATAACTAAATACATTGATTTTAAAAAGGCAAAAACACAGATAAGCAACACTTCGAACATCAATGTAAAAAAAAAACAAATAAAAACTTCTTAAAAGCATTTAAATTTTTTCTCAATCATTCTAGTATTGTTTGGAAATTTGTATGGAATTATAAGAAATTTGGTTTGGAAGGAACATGAAAACCTAGTTTTGCAAATGGGTTATGGGTTTTGACAAAAAAAAAAGATTTAAAAATTAGCTTCTGAAGTGTCAAAAAACCCTCTTTATAGCTTAAAAACTTTTTATTGTAACTTTAATCGAAATGCGCTCTTCAGATGAAAAAAATGTCATAATTAAGATTCAAATGAAAAATAAGGTTGATAAAGACGAATATTATTAGTGAAAATTTTTTTTTTTTATGTTCATAGGTACTAAACAAAATCAACTTAATTCAATACAACTTTAAGGTTTTTTTTTACACGACCCCTTTTCGTAGTCTTATCAGACTCAAATTTTTCATGGTATCTTGTACTAATACATATTTTAATTTGTTTAATTTTAGAATTCATTTTAAAGTTTCCTTTGTGGGATTTTATGTGAATACAGGTTTCGATTTGGAGTGTTCAGTAAAATTCTTTGAGGTGAAAATTTCAATTAAAAAGAGTGGTTTTAAAATAAATGAATGAAAAAAATTTGTTTGAAAGCCTTATGAATTTGTCTGATAGAAAATGTTCATCTTTCAAATATACCATGTTAAATAAAAGGTTTTTCTGAATCACATTGCAATTATTTCATGTATAATTTGCCTAATGCCAGCAAGTAATAAAAGGTTTTTCATATCAAATTTTGTGTATGAAAAAACTTGGTTTTTGTCAAGATTTTAATTAAAACCACAGATAACTACCTGCTTTTTGATTCACAAAGATTTTTTTTACACTAGAAGAGTATTTCATTTTAATGATAGTTTTTTTATTCTCGAATGCGCGTTTTTTTATTTTTTTTCATCGAGTATTTTCAGAAACCGCGTTTATGTGAAAAAACAGTTCCTTATTTTCATAACAAATTTAAAACTTGAGTTCATTTATAAAAGCGCATTTTCATGTTTCAGTTATATTAAAGAAATACTAAAATAATGTAAAAGTAAAAATCTTGAACGTTTTCGAAAAAAGCAAATCAGTTTTCGTGATTTAACAACGGATACTTTGCCCCGGATAATTCAAATCCTCCTGATCCGATTTACATTCTTAAAATTACTCTGAATTCTTCTCAAAAATATTTTAATTGACCCTCAATTTTCGTCAATATGTGACGTTTAACCGAATCGTGAATTGAAAAAAAAAAACAGTAGAATTTTCGTGACGTTACAACGTCAAAAATAGATACCCATATCACCGAATCTTTAATGGTTCACTTACATCTTCTTTCCCGATCAAAAAATCTGTCAGGCAAGGTTGTCCCTTATCCATGCAACTTTTTTCTTTGTATTTGGAACTTTTGATAATACAGTTACATGACTGCCTGTTGGGACTAAATATTGACAATAAGTTTATTAAAATCTCTGCTTACGCAGATGACCTAACGCTCCTAATCAGAAACGATGAAGAGTTCGACTTAATAATGTCATATTTTGATGATTTTTCAAAAACTTCTGGAATTCGAATTAATCTGAAAAAAGTCAGGGTTCTTAAGACTTAACAAATGCCAATTAGGTAAAGGAAAGTAAAGGCCTAAAGGTAAAGGCCTCAAAAGGTAAAGGAAAAAGAAGATCTAAAGATACTTGGATTGATCGTGAATAAAACTTGGAAAGAAATGGTGAATAAGAATTATCAAGTGCTGATAAACCGTTTCAAAGCTACCTGTGCAATCCACGCTGCGCGTCACTTGTCGTTACTAGGCAGAGTAATAATGCTAAATACCTACATTATAGACTAGTTCACTTTTCGTTTTTTTTTCGCAGATCATAGCCGGACGCATATGGGTTGTTCCTCATGCATTTTCAAGTATTTCTGCCAAATTTGAGATCTTTTGAACTAAACTCTGTTCTGCGCAGTGAGTTTTCGTGAAAACAGACCATTTTTTCTTGAAAATATTCTTATGAGAGTTCTAGAAAGCCACTGTTATTATTAAACGATAATTTTATGATGCGTGGTGGTTGATATTAAAACCATTTTTATGAATCTGTTCTAGATAATCGTTCAAAACAAACCGAAAAAATTTAAAAAATCATAAACTACCAACTTGTACAGAAATTTTACTTACAAGTTGAGAGTTAAAAATCTATAGTAAATCAGAAAAAAATATGTTTCACAAAGTCTTTTTTTGTAAAGCTAGCCCTGTTTATTACCATTCATTTGATGCTTAAAATGTAATTATCGCAAGAATAGGAGCAAAGTTATTCAAATATTTATGCATCAGTTTTTAAATCGTAGTTGTGTTCCTATTCAAGTTTTAGCTGCATGCAACATGAAAAACGTGGCATCAAGATGACTTGCTTACAACTTATTTTATCAAATCAAATTTGTTGCAAACATCTTTAAATAACTTGACCGCTATACATCCAATTTGTATATTTATTACATCAATAAAAGGTTATAAAAAGGGCTAGCTTTACAAAAAAAGATTTTGTGAAACATATTTTTTCTGATTTACTATAGATTTTTAACTCTCAACTTGTAAGTAAAATTTCTGTTGTTTATGATTTTTTAAATTTTTTCGGTTTGTTTTGAACGATTATCTAGAACAGATTCATAAAAATGGTTATAATATCAACCACCATGCAACATAAAATTACCATATTATAATATCAGTGGCTTGCTAGAACTCTCATAAGAATATTTTCAAGAAAAATCGACTTTTTTCACGAAAACTCGTTGCGCAGAACAGAGATCAGTTCAAATGATCTCAAAATTGGCAGAAATACTTGAAAATGCATGAGGAACAAACCATATAAGTCCGGCTTTGATCTGCGAAAAAAACCGAAAAGTGAACTAGTCTAACTACATGCTCTCGAAATTATGGTACATTTCTCAAATTATTCCACCATCGAATGCACACAAAGCAGAAATTAAAAAAGCTGCAAAATATGTTCTATGGCGCTCCCAATTTTTCAAAATCAAAACAAATCAACTATATATAGAATATGAGAAAGGTGGACTTAAACTGCTAGACCCTGAAACTCAATGCAAAACACTGTTTGTGAAGAATCTTTTGATTCAAAGTGGAGAAAAAGTTGAACACTTTTTGATCAAACTAAATGATGTTAAAGGTCTTACTCTAAATGCCAAAAAATGGATAGAAGCAGCTAAACGGTTAGGGGATCAAGATATTGAAATATCCAATAGAAACATCTACATATCTTTTTTGAAAGAACTTAATACAGTTCCCGATGTCTTAGAAAAGTATCCTACTTTAGAGTGGGATTTTATTTGGGAAAATATCAATCATAATTTTCTTACACTACATACAAGATCTATGCTATGTATGATTTTCTATGATGTGATTGCAAATAGAGTCAAAGTGTATACCTACACGAATATTGTAAACAGCAATCTATGTGACATATGTCAGTCACTATTTTGACCTGACACGAATTTTCATAGAATCAAGTATTGTACTAAATCAGGCATTGTTTGGAAGAGAGTAGAAAAAATAGTGATCCGAAGGTTTAAGACGAAACTTAAATCACCTGAGGAACTTCTGTATATAAAAATATACCAGCCTGATACCAGCCTTGTGGCTGGTATCAGAAGCTATTGTATACAATGTTGTCTATTTTAAAAATCCCAGTTTTTATGTATTGAAAAACATATAAGAGAGCAAAGATGGAATATTTTAAATGTTTTTAGGAAACAATTCGAAAATAATTTTAATATTTGTTAGAAATAACTAATAACAAAAGTGATTGTATTAACCCAGGATAGCATTAATTAGATTTAGAATGTTTGTATTTAGCTTTTAATTGAATACTGAAAAAATCTAAAGTGTAATCTAGCTGTAATACTTCTATATCTCTTGTCTTGCCTAAAAGATGGCAATTTTGACATCATTTCGCTATATTTTATTCTGACTTAACTGGTTTTTTGACAAAGTAATGTTTCAAATAAAAACTACTTGTTATATTCAATTTATTTTCTTAAAATTAAATTTTAAAATTAATAAATCAAAATTTTATTTGAAAATTTCAATGCTCACTCCTTAAGTTAATCCGATTTTCAACGTCCGATCCGTGATTTGACTCAATTTTTAAATGATCCATTGTTTGTTACTCAGGTAAATTTTATGTTTTAAGATTTTAAGTCTGACTTCACGCTCAAATACTCCAAAATTAAAAAAAAAAAAATATGTTCATTCTATCCTAAATCAATACAGTTTTGGAAAGAAAATCGAATATACCAATCCTTCTTGAACAGAGGGCTGTTATTTCTAATTCTTCTTACTCTCTAAGGTTTTGAATTAATAGTCATAGCTTACATTGAGTGCGTCAAAAGTAGGGTACATTGAGCACATTTTAGTGCTTTTTCGATGAAGTGAATAATCAAATGAAGCAAAACAAAAACAGCATAAAAAATTTAAGTTTTTGCTAAAATAGCAAGCTTACTTCTAAAGACCATTTTTTCCAAGATTGATAACTAGGGATTCAATACGCTTTTTGGCAAACAATATAGTCGATAAGGTCTTTGCTTATTCGAAGGTATTCCAATCAATATCTTTGTTAAACAAGGGCATAATTGAAAATCAGTGAAAAACATATGTGCCTGAATTGTTTGTTGAATCTGATAACGGTAAACAAGGGGAATGTGGCATGTTTCATATTTTTAAATCCACGTAAAGTAAAACGTAAAACATTGTTGTAGAAATTGATCAGACTACTTTAAATTTGATTTGAAAATCGATTTCGTCTTTGTTTATAATATGATGCTTTGGGGTAACATTGATCAGTCACTATTTTGACGGTTTTAACGAGTTTTCTCGATTATAAAGAATACAAAACACCTTCAAAATTTTAACAAATTATAATAATTGATAAACTAACGCAGTTCGTGTGATAAGGCCGTACAACATTTAAAATCAAAAGATGGACAATGGTGCTGCATAATTAAGGGGCTAAATTTTTCAACGTTACTTATGAAATTTAAATACAAAAATGTGAAATTTCGCCTTCATTCAATTCTCTAGGCTCTCGCACTATTCCCCTTTATTTTTTACCTTCAAACTTTACCATATGATAGGGTTTCTAGCTTTTTGTTCTAGACTGACTTGCTCTTGGAAAACGTCCCTATTTTTTAAATATCAAAAACTTACCTCAAAATACAAGAAAAACTACAAAAAAGTTCAACCGTCACATAAATTAACCTGCTGCTCCTAAAGGCTTTGATTTTATCAGGAAGGGTGTTTGTTTGCGAGTCTTCGATAAAATAGATATTTCAAGATTTTGAAACAAAATTTTAACTTACATTTGAAATTTTCAAAAGCAAACCAAGTTTTTCCCAATTTGAAACTTAACATGTAGGTTTTTTAAAGTAGAAAAAAAGTTTTAAAAAATTTCAACTTAAGACCAAGTTATTGTTGATTATGTGGAAAAATGTCATGTTAATCAATGCCACCCCGGTGATCAATATTACCCCGTTTAACGGTAGTAAAAACCTTTCCAACTTTTATTTCTTCCATTAAACTTTGTTCAAGTCAACAGAACGCACCATTTTAAACAAATTGGGTGCAAGAAGAGCAGCATTTGACAGAAATATTACGGAAATAGTTCAAAGAATTTCCATATTCATCTTATTTGACTTAAGATCTTAAGTAACTAACATTTAGTGCGTAGAAAGTAGGGAACATTGAGGACCTTTTGGTACTTTTCCATAAAGCGACTGATCAAATGAGGCAAAACAAAAAAAAGCATAAGAAATTTTAATTTTTTCTCAAATAGCAAACTTACTTTTAAAAGCCATTTTTTCTAAGAAGATGTGAATCTGGTTGGATTTCCATTTATTCTTTAACATCAAAAGAGGATGATAGCAAAAAATTGGAACACGAGTTTTCCAAAAGCCAGAAGTTCTTACCTATTTCTATAGTAGTTACAATTAATAAACAAAACCTTAAACGGAAAACTAACTAAACTCTTGCAGCAAAAGGTAAACGATTTCCAGCACCCAACATCCAAAAATTGACTTGAATTTCACCACTGAAATCCAACAGCTCATCATGTCGAAGGAAAGTAACGTCTGACGAGAACCTACTTCTTTTGCTTACCAAGCATTTCCACAAAAGTGGAGGTGGGTTGGTTAAAGGAAGGTAGTCGCTCGTGGCTAATTCTCCCGCTAAGTTGACATTAAAGTGGTTTACGGGCAAGTTAAGACAGTGCCAGTGTCTGCAGCCAAGTAGGTAAGTATTCCCGAGTCAGTTGAGATGACACCAGCCTCCATCATCAGCATCATCTTTGCCATTGAATCAACAGCCCTCTCGGATTGCTAACAAGCTCCATTGGGAAGAAAAGGAACGTTCAAATTCAGGGACCCGATGACTGATGGATTTCTGGGGAAGAAGGAAGATTAAAGACAATGTAAGACAGAAAGGAAGGAAGGAAGGGTCATATTACCATCTCTAGACACGGAAAGGCTTCCATCCGGGATGATCCCCGCTGGCAGTTGGCACTTTTCCGCCTACACAACACATTGCCTCGGGCTCTTGGTGGAGGAGAAAGTTCAAATCCATTTGTTACACTTGTTCATTGCAATGGAGGGATGCTGACTGGTATTGGCGATGAGCAAGAAGGTGTTATATTGTCTATCAACGTTTGCAAGTTTTATAAAACCACAAACCATTTGAACCAGACTGCTCGAGATTTCAAGGCGCCAAATTGTCATTGGAAATCGTTTTAAATTTGACTGAATTTATTCAGTACAAATGGAAGGGTTATAGGCTGCATAAAATATGTATAAATACGGAACAATGACAATCAACAAAACACACAGTTCTGAGCCGTTTCAAATACAAATGTTAAAGAAAAAAAAAACAATATTAAAAGCTTTTTTGAGTTTCCATGTATACCCATAAATCCGACTCTACTCCAATAATGAACTTCCTTGGAGGTGAAATTACCGATATAAGATTCTATGCCAGACCGGCATTAAAAAGCTTTCTAATAACTGGCAACCGCATTGCATCTATGTCCGAAAGAAACCAAAAGAAACATATCTTATATCCTATCACAAGACAAAATCAGATGGAAACAATCAGCCAGTAAGGATATTGTTGAATGATGTACCGAGTGCTGTGTGTAGCGGTGTATGTTAACCGGTAGTAGAAAAAATTTCTTTGTTTCCAACCGAAAGCAAAAAAAACACCAGCCAATATGAGCTGTGCGTGTGTATGTAAACTGGCTGGAAATTGAAAATAATTTCTAGCTTTGCCATTCATCAAAGACAAAGAATGATGAAAAAATACACCGGCTAAACGGCAGCCGGCCAATTCAGTGCATTTTTTGGTAATCGGCAGTGGACAAAGACTATGGCAATAAACCTTCTTTAGCTAACCGACTCAGATGGTGCACTGAACAGGATATCGAACTGGCAAGCCTTGATAAGATGTTGCAGTGAGTTCGATTCTCACTATACATTTTTTGCATCATTTAGCTTGGGATGGGAGCTCGAGTCTATATGTCAGTAGTGCTTTTCCAATCATATCATCTTTGGTACAGAACACTTTCCTGCGCAATTTCGGCACAGAGATTTGCTATATAGGCATTGGATCTTAGCAACCTCTTCTTCGGGTCTACGCGTTTACTACTAATTTTTTTTAAATTTTTTTTTTTAAACTTGAAATATGCTTTTTGGCTTATAAAATGGTTTAGTTATATACTCAGAAGATCAATCCTTAAATATTTTTTTATATCATAGGGTTCCAAGTTAAAAAAATAACCTTATTGAAAGCATGCATGATGTTCAACGTGGCGCTAGAAGGTGTTATTCGACGAGCGGTGGGCGAAATGCGAGGCACGATTTCCAACAGATCTAGTCAACTTATCTGCTTTGAGGATGACATTGATATAGCCGGCAGATCATCTGCGGCGGTGGAGGAGATCTACCGCAAACTGAAACGCGAAGCAGGAAGGATTGGGTTGATGATTAATACGTCCAAGACGAAGTACATGCTGGCCTGCGGATCCGAGACCGACCGAATCCGCTTGTCCAGTAATAACGAGGTCACGATCGACGGCGACGAGCTGGAGATAGTCGAAGACTTTTTCTATCTCGGCTCACTGGTGACCGCAGACAATGACACCAGCCGTGAGATCCGAAGGCGAATTATCAGCGGAAGTCGTGCCTACTATGGACTCCACAAGCAACTGCGTTCGAGAAGACTTAGCCCTCGCACGAAGTGTAACCTGTATATGACGCTTATTAGACCGGTTGTTCTCTACGGGCACGAGACATGGATATTGCTCGAGGAGGACCTGCGTACACTCGGAGTATTCGAGCGACGAGTGTTAAGAACCATCTTTGGCGGCGTACAGGAGAACGGAGTGTGGAGGCGAAGGATGAACCACGAGCTACGGCGAACCCAGTATCCAGAAGGTGGTGAAGGCTGGCCGGATACGCTGGGCGGGACATGTTGCGAGAATGCCGGATGACTGTCCTGCAAAACAGGTGTTCGCCACGAATCCGGTAGGAACAAGACGAGCAGGGGCGCAACGAGCGAGGTGGTTAGACCAAGTGGAGCGTGATCTGGCGAACGTGGGGTGCCCGAGGAATTGGAGAACGGTTGCCATGGACCGAGTGAATTTTAGAAATTATGTTCGTCAAGTTATGTCGTGAGACGGAATAATTTATAAATAAAAAATAAATAAAATAATCCTTATTGAAAATAAGGAGAGAATCTGAAGACCCTCTGCGCAAATTATCAGTATTACCTCAGTAAAAACCTCAGTAGCCAAAGAGAATGAACACAGTGAGCGCGGAGCGAACTGCGAAGCGAAATGTTCATTCCCTGGATGAATTTTGCAAGTTCGTTTTTTAAGGCCGGCAGGCGACTGCAAAGCTGTTCAACACTATAAAAAAATACCTTCGGTGTTATGCAACAATTAATCACTCGTGAAAAAATCTTTGCAAATAAGTTAGTAGAATGAAAAGCGGAGATACATACCGCGGGAAAAACAATCCGCGTAAATTTCGAAAAAAACCTCGCAAAAAACCTTGCGAGTTCTGCTGAATACTCGATGTCGATGGACTTTGTGAAGACGTCTGAAAATATATTTTTGACGCCATTTTGAAATCCAATATAGCGCTTTTCACCTTACTTCAAAATGCTTTAAATGACTGAAAATCGCACGGAACACACATTTATTATTGACGCTATGGTAAGCCATCTCGAAATCCAATATGGCGGCTTCCGCTCAACTTAAAAATGTTGTAAATGACTGAAAATCGTATGAAAGAAAATCTAACAGAACTATACCATAAAAATAACAAAACTATGGAAAAATATCACAATATTATGACAAAAAATTATGGAACTCTGACAAAACTATGAGAATTAAAAGAAAAATGTGATAAAAATATGAAAAGAATATGAAAAACATGTGGCACAAATTTTGATAAATTTAACAATAAAATACAAAAGCCATGACCAAAATATAAGAAAATTAAATAAAAACATGACAGATGATAGTAATTTTACAATAAAATGACAACATTTTTACAATTTTGACAAACTTTGACAAAAACTTGACATCATTATGGAAAATATGACAAATGTTATAAAAATATGATAATTATATTTGTTTATGAAAAAAGGCAAATATGTATTACAATTTTATTTTCAATAGAGTAAGGGGAGTCTGACAATATTAACTGTGACAAAAATATAACAAATATGATAAAAATATGACCAAGCTATAACAAAAATATGATAAAGATGTAACTAAACAATAAGAACAACAAAAGAAAACTAAATCACGACAAAAAATTAATATAGGTTTGTTATAGTTCTGTCGGATTATTCTCAATTTTGGTCATGTTTTTTTTAATTTTTTCATTTATCTGATTTTTGTCATAGTTTTGTCCGGTTTTTTTTTCATTTGATTGTCGAACTATTTTCATAGTTATGTCTTTTTTTTTTGACTTGATTATAATATTATAATCTTCATATAATTTACGACTTTTGTCAACGAGGCAGTTGGCGCAAAATTACTGTAAAACTTAATCGGTACAACTGTGTTCGATCCCAAGTAACAATTTTAGCTTTATTATGGCCAGCAAAATTTCGTTTGGACTATAGCATTAATCTTCATAAAAAGCTAAAGCGCATTCTATAACATCACCTGGACTCTAATAAAGCCAAAATCAGGCTATTTGGCCCTACCCTAGAAACGTCATCATAACATATCATTGTTGGTCATAAATGTTGGTCACCAAAGCTTTTAAAAAGCTATTATTAAACATGTTAGGAATTTTTGTTTTTTTTTCGATTCTGTGAGTTCTTGGAGTTTTATTTTTATTTTTTCCAGCAACCATAATGGTTGATGAATGATGATTGCATTATTGAGATATCATCAGGTTAAATTAATAGCCAAAATATCAGTGTTTTAACCATATTATGAGCCTCTTTTGTACTGCCAGGCAAGATTCTTGGTAAAATGTGTATGAAATAGTATCTTAAAATAAATGCGCCTCGTCAAATCTGATGATCAATCATGATGGAATTGATGGAAAATAGGCCTGAAAAAATATTTTCCAATGCTTGCATTGTGAATCCATCAACATGGCGTCATTTTGTGCCCTTCGATTTTGCAACCAACATGGCGTGAGTCAATTCAAAGTTTTATTATGGTTTAATGATGACCCCAAAAAAAGCTACGATTTGACGTTTCTCTCGCAAGCCAACCAATTACACGCTTAGGATAAGTTCCTAATTTCTGAGTTGTTAATCCTTAGTACAGTAAATGAGGACATATATTTTAAATTAAAACGGATTGGTTGTTAATCACCCGTTGAATAAATCATGAGTTGAAGTTAAATTTCGTGGTCTGACGCCATCTTGAAATCCAAGATGGCGGCTTCCTCTGATCTTTCAAATGTTGTAAATGACTTAAAACCGCATGAAACCCTATCAATATTGGTATTGGGTGAAAGGGCTAAACGAGTAGAAGTCCATTTTCGCTATCAGACGCCGAAATCCAAGATGGCGGCATCCGCTGAACTTTTAATGCTGTAAATGACAAAAAGTCCCATTAAACATCCACTATATAGGTATTGGTTGAAAGGGCTAAACTAGAAGAAGCCGATTTTTTTCTTTTCGACACCATCTTGAAATCCAAGATGGCGTCTTCCACTGAACTTTGAAATGCTGTTAGTCACTGTGAATTGCATGAAAGGCCCACAATATTGGTATTTGGTGAAAGGGGTAAACTAGAAAAGGTTGAATTTTGCTATCGGACGTCAACTTGAAATCCAAGATTGCGGCTTCCACTGAACTATAAAATGATTGAAATCATTGAAAATCAGTTGAAATTCTCACAATATGGTCATTGGGTAAAATGGCTTAATCAGTTAAAGTGGAATTTCTCTATCAGATCATCTTGAAATCCAAGATGGCGACTTTCGCTGAACCTTAAAATGCTGTTTGACACTGAAAATTGCATGATACTCCCACAATATGGGCGTTGTGTGAAAGGACCAAACGAGTAGAAGTCGAAGTTTTTTATCAAACGACATCTTGAAATACAAGATGGCGGCTTCCACTGAGCTTTAAAATTCTACAAATGACTAGAAACCGCACGAAAGCTTTACAATATTGGTATTCGTTGAAAGGGATAAACTAGAAGAACCAGACCCTGATTGTTTTTGGCAACCCACTCGATCATTTTGTGTTGTCAAAACGAACGATTTTTTCCCAACTTTATTTTTATTTAGTACTACATTTTTAATCATGTTTTTGATGCATTTAGCACTTTTCGTGTTTTGTCGATAGTTTTTGTTTTTTACCATATTTGTTATTTATGTAATTGTATTATGTCTATCATGCTAATATGTCTAAATTGTATTGGTCCTATTATAGCGAAAACTATAAAGTAATGTTGTTTCTGTTATTTGTTTGATTTAGGGACATGTGCCAAAATCGGATGTTGCCAAAAACGATCGGAGTCTGTATTGTGGTTGTTTTGTGCGATTTTGAGTCACTTACAGCATTTCAGAGTAAAACGAAAAGAGAAAATCGACTACTACTCGTTTAGCCCTTTCACACAATACCAATATTGTTGGGGTTTCATACGATTATAAGTCATATACAACATTTTAAAGTTCAGCTGAAACCGCCATCTTGAATTTGGATGGCGTCAAATAACGAACTTTGACTTTTACTGGTTCATCTCTTTCAACTAATACCCATATTGTAAGGGTTTGAGGCGATTTTCAGTCATTTACAGTATTTTCAAGTTGAGTGGTAGCCGCCATCTTGGAATTTAAGATGGCGACGGACAACGAAATACGACTTCTACTCGTTTATTACTCTCACCTAATAACAATATTGTGCAGGTTTCATGATATTTTCAGTTATTTTCAACTTTGAAAATAAAAGCAAAAGCCGCCATCTTGTATTAATGATGGCGTCAAGCAACAAATTTTGTTCCTCCTATTTGAACCCTTTCACTTCATACTCATATTGTAGAGTTATTCATTCCACTCCCGGTAATTCGATTTTTTCATAGATTTTTATAATTTTTTATCATTTTAACTCAAAACCAACACACAGAACTTATCAAAAATGTGTAAAAATGGGAATTCCAATTCAAATATGTGCTATCTAATGTGAGCGTGTCCTGTTTTGACATCTTGATCGAGAACTGTCACTAAGTTATATGGCGGTTTAACAATCAGGCACTAAGTGCTATTATAGAACATGCAAAAGAAAGCTTGGAGCAAACTTCTAAGTTTGTGTTTTATTATAGTTTAAACATAGCATTCCTAACTCATTCTAAATAACTAAAACAGTATGTTTAATGGAAGATATATGAGCGTTTTCAAAACTATCTGAAAACAGATGGTCGATTCAAGAATATAAGCATTTTGCATGACCATGAAAAAACCGTCAAAAAACGACGTGCATAAAAAAGCCATAATAAAACCATAATAAAACATCGAAATGCTAGTTAGCTTGATCTGTTTTACTTGGGATGATTACTCTTGGATTCGAGATCACAGACGTCGGCTTAGGAGACAATTAACTTGCCATCGAACCATGATTATGTCATTATTTCGTCATATTTTTTTTCATATTTGTCATATTTTTGGTTCACAATTTTCATGAATATTCTCTGATTTTCTATATTTTGTTAAAGATTTGTATTTTAAAGGTCGTATTTGTCATCATTTTGTAATATTTTTCACATACTTTTGTCAGAATTTTGTTATATTTTTATTTCATTCTTCATAATTTTGTCAGATTTAAATCATATTTTTGTCATTATTTTGACATATTTTGCCATTATTTTGTTATATTTATATCAGAACTTTGTCATAATCTAGCCCATTTGTTTTTTTTTTTCATCTTTATGTCAAATTTTTGCCATATTTCTACCACTTTTGTCATAATTTTTTAAAAGTTTTATCATATGTATGTTAGATTTTTATGAGTTTATTGTCAATTTTATGCCAATTTTTAAATTTTTTTTTAGTTTTATCATATGTTTTTCAAATTTTAATGAGTTTATTGTTAATTTTATGTCACATATTTGTCCTTCTACTAGTTCTGTCAAATTTGGTCATTTATTGTCAAATTTGAATCATAATTTTGTCCCATTAGTAAAAAAAATCATATTTTTCCACATATTTTTAACCACATTTGTCTTTTTTTTTATTCTAAGTTTTGTCATTTGTCTCTTTTTCGTTTGTCATATTTTTGTTTTATTTTTTCTGATTTTTGACATTTGATCGTCAAATTTTAGTTATGGTTTGTCATATTTTTGCCATAGTTTTGTTATATTTTTGTTATTATTTTGTCTTATTTTTATTACACTCGTCAGTGGTCCAGGACGGAACTTTATAGTTACAAAACTAATTACGAAGATACTTTGAGAGAAAATCTCTCATTTAAGCATTGCAATGGACAGAGACAATAACTAAACGATGAAAATTTGACCTTTGCACGAGAAATGGCGATGTTCTCTTTCACAGGGTCTTTCAATTTGTGAATTTGAATTGGAAATAAATTTTGCCGAGTTTAAAAATAACCTATTGCCTGTAATTCAACAATCAAATATTTAATATTTGAACTAAATAATGCAGTAACAAAATAGTTTTTGGGTTTGCATTAATCCGAGATATGACAGTTTTAAATTACCAAATTTATTCAAAAAAAATCCAACGAACGCCTTCAGATAAAAGTTTGCGCTCTGGGAAAAAAATGTGCGGATTTCTATTTCATACAAATGCCTTGAAGACATTTTTAATGTATGATTTTATTCACGGAACTTAGAGCCAAAATACTGTTGTTTTTTCGACACACTCTAACATTTTAGTATTCAAAAAATCATAACTCGCTTACAAAACGTCAAATATGTGTAGTGTATTCGGTAAAGTTGCCTCAAAAATTGTTGACTATAACTTTGTAGAAGACAGTATGGCTCGATCTGATCACTGGAAAGAGTTTTTATGTGTAAATTATGCAAAAATGACACACTCTAATATTTGATTCAAGATTATTACAGCACATGGTTTGATGAGCATTTTTGATAAAGACACCATTTGTAGAATCTCCGTAAATAATTTGGTCACGCTAAAGTTCCGTCCTGGACCACTGTGCACTGGTCATATTTTTGCATACGTATGTCAAATTTTTGTAAGATTATTCTAAATTAAGTCAGATTTGTACATTTTTTGTCAAATATTTGTCCTTCTACTAGTTCTGTCAAGTTTTGTCATTCTATTGTAATATTTTGGGCATTATTTTGTCACATTTGTCAAAAAATGTGCATATGTTTTTACTATATTTGTCGTATTTTATTCTAAATACGTACTGTCATTTGTCACTTTTTCGTTTGTGATATTTTTGTCATAGTTCTTTCAGATTTTTGTCATTTGATTGTCAAATTTTAGATATAGTTCTTCATATTTTTGCCATAGTTCGGTAATCGGCAAGCGTTTAAAGGACTAATCAAATCAGTGATAAGCTGATTCCGGAAATATTGAAGTCCTGTCCAGGAAATATGAATGACCCACGGTTCAGGTGGTAGCATTTCGCAAAAATCAAACGACGTAGGTGTTAATAATATTTTTAATTGATTAGATTTTAAATGCTTCTTTATGACGAAATAGTTTGCTCCTACTCGAAAAATTGAGCTCATCCATCCATCCATCTCTTTGCGTCACACAAATGTTAACTTAATTCTTTTTAAAATAACAATTCATACATCTGAGATAGCAGCTACCGAAACTGCTGCTCCAAGCGTAAATGTGATTGATGAAGATGAAGAAATTATAAAAATCTATAACATTATTTGATAAGATTTAAAAATCAAATTCTCAATCTGTTTTAGACATTTCAGACCTGAAAAGACACTTGCTTATCACTTTACAAGTTTTGTCATTTTCATCTTAATTTTGGGTTTTCCATTCGAAGTCCTGACCTTTTATCATTTTTCCTTAATCCAATTTTTACAAAGCATTCAAGCCATTTCATCAAACAAGTCCGAAGTTCTGACATTTCTGAGCCGGACTCACCCTGGATCACTTTTTGCCTTCCTGAGTCCGTCGCAGAAGCAAACAAAACTAAATTGAGTTTTGTGACCATACTTTTATTAGCATTGTTTTGCTAGCTTCGCTGGCCGGATTCAAACGATATGGAAACTCCATCGGAATCTCTATGGGGCGGAAGAGAAATGGAGAAAATGGACGACGTCTCAGGGTAAGACGAGTATGAAGAAACATCAGCAGCAAATGAAAATAAAGCCGAGATGGGATAACAATAGAGAACGAGCAACCATCTATGAGAAGCCAGAAGTCAGGTTTTTATGTGGATTTTTTTATGAACCGCTACCGAGAAAAGCTATCCATGTTGGTATAATGAAAGGAATAATTAAATAGAGCCGTAGCCTTTTTTGCCTAGTTGCAGAGACGACTTTTTTGTGTTGTTATTGAAGAGGGGCCAAAGATGGATGCTTCGTTGTTAAAGCTAAATTAGTCTAGCTTTTTTTTTCAAGAAAAGTAGAATTTTGCGAACAAAGCGTTTTCATACCTTTTCACTAGCTGGATATAATAAGCTCATAAACTCATTAAAATCGTCATTTATATTGCCGTTGTTCAAACGCATTTCTACGGAGGACCCTGTGTTCCATACAAAAATCTGTTCACATTTCAACAAACGCAACAACTGTCTAGACACGAAAAGAATCACATGTTTATTTCGTCTGTTACGTGCCTACCTTTCGAAATTGGGACGTCTGGAGATTAAATTTATAACAACATTTTCACACAGCTGACTTAGAGTGGTGACACACTTTTCGGCCCGGGGTGGGTGTGTTATTTTTAGACGAATTTTGAAAAGCAGTTGTAAAAAACGATGTGATCTGTGACATCAACCTTTCACGAGATTTAGGTATAATTTTCGATTTGCAGTTTTGTCTTCGAAACCAAATCTATTTTGGAAAGTACTTTTCTTCGACACTGTTTTGAAACCTGTATCGAAAAGTACCACTTTTCGATACTTTTTTTCGGAAGCAAAAACCAAACTTCGATTAAAAAAACAATCATTTTCGGATGGACTTACAAAAAAAGTATTCATAAAATCACTCAAAACTGCGACAGAATTTCTTGGACCAATTTTTAGTTCAATATGTCTTTACCCTTTCAGTACCACAATGAAATCTGAATTCCTTGAAATGAAATCTAAGGGAGTGGAAAAAAAGCATAATCTCATACAGATGGGACACTCTTTTTTAGTTTTTTGCAACTTTGATGGGCAATATCGATCGCATAAAATCGCTAACATAATCGAAGCTGAAATGAAAAAAAAAAATGACATAAATGACAAAAATGACAAAAATGACAAAAATGACAAAAATGACAAAAATGACAAATATGAAAAAAATGACAAAAATGACAAAAATGACAAAAATGACAAAAATGACAAAAATGACAAAAATGACAAAAATGACAAAAATGACAAAAATGACAAAAATGACAAAAATGACAAAAATGACAAAAATGACAAAAATGACAAAAATGACAAAAATGACAAAAATGACAAAAATGACAAAAATGACAAAAATGACAAAAATGACAAAAATGACAAAAATGACAAAAATGACAAAAATGACAAAAATGACAAAAATGACAAAAATGACAAAAATGACAAAAATGACAAAAATGACAAAAATGACAAAAATGACAAAAATGACAAAAATGACAAAAATGACAAAAATGACAAAAATGACAAAAATGACAAAAATGACAAAAATGACAAAAATGACAAAAATGACAAAAATGACAAAAATGACAAAAATGACAAAAATGACAAAAATGATAAAAATGACAAAAATGACAAAAATGACAAAAATGACAAAAATGACAAAAATGACAAAAATGACAAAAATGACAAAAATGACAAAAATGACAAAAATGACAAAAATGACAAAAATGACAAAAATGACAAAAATGACAAAAATGACAAAAATGACAAAAATGACAAAAATGACAAAAATGACAAAAATGACAAAAATGACAAAAATGACAAAAATGACAAAAATGACAAAAATAACAAAAATGACAAAAATGACAAAAATGATAAAAATGACAAAAATGACAAAAATGACAAAAATGAAAAAAATGACAAAAATGACAAAAATGACAAAAATGACAAAAATGACAAAAATGACAAAAATGACAAAAATGACAAAAATGACAAAAATGACAAAAATGACAAAAATGACAAAAATGACAAAAATGACAAAAATGACAAAAATGACAAAAATGACAAAAATGACAAAAATGACAAAAATGACAAAAATGACAAAAATGACAAAAATGACAAAAATGACAAAAATGACAAAAATGACAAAAATGACAAAAATGACAAAAATGACAAAAATGACAAAAATGACAAAAATGACAAAAATGACAAAAATGACAAAAATGACAAAAATGACAAAAATGACAAAAATGACAAAAATGACAAAAATGACAAAAATGACAAAAATGACAAAAATGACAAAAATGACAAAAATGACAAAAATGACAAAAATGACAAAAATGACAAAAATGACAAAAATGACAAAAATGACAAAAATGACAAAAATGACAAAAATGACAAAAATGACAAAAATGACAAAAATGACAAAAATGACAAAAATGACAAAAATGACAAAAATGACAAAAATGACAAAAATGACAAAAATGACCAAAATGACAAAAATGAAAAAAAATGCCGAAAACTACAAATATGACAAAAATAAAAAAAAAAGACAAAAATGACAAAATTTACCTTGTTCTTGTCCTTGGCGTTGTCAGATATAATAAAAACATCAAATATTGGAAATATCGGTAGATAAATGGTGTCTGATTTAAATATATTTAATAGAATTGAAAACTTCGATTAAAAGTTTTAGAAGAAAACTGTTTCGCGGTTAAGACTTTTGGTTGGTGTTATTAAATGAAAAAAGGTAGAAACGTTTGTGTGATGTTATTCCAATGGTTTAAAGCTCAATAGTTAATTTTCCATGTGGAATTTTCAAAACTTTTTTTAAGAAAAAGGCGTCCTAAATTCGAATCATTGACCAAATTTTTAGTTTTAACCCTTGTTTGATGACAGCCGATAAACTAACAAACTCGTATTCATTTTTTTTTTGTTTCAAAATGTTCTAATTTCAGAGATACAATGCATTGTTATTTGTCGCAACTAACCCATTTTTCTTAGTAAAGTGAAAATGGCCTGATTTGGCAAATTAAAAAATAATTGGCTTTTGAGAAGCTATTGAAGTTGAAAAGTGTTATATTAAATGTAGAGTTAACTGTCTTTTTCCTTTTTTTTGTTATAGGAATTTAACCCATTGAGGTCAATATTCCTTTTGTTTTTTTTTTAATTGTCGCTAGGCCGAATCGGTTAAAAGGCAGACGGATGTTCGGCCGAATAGGACAAAAGGCCGAATGGGACATTAGGCCGAAGGTTATTTGGGCGAATATTATTCGGCCGAATGATCGTAAGGCCGAATGGACGATAGGCCGAATAGTCATTAGGACGAATGGTCGTAAGGCCGAATGGACGATAGGCCGAATGGTCGTAAGGCTGAATGGATGCTAGAAGGTCGTTAGGTCGAATAACCACTAGTCCGAATGGTATTTGAATGATCGTTGGGCCGAATTTATGCTTGGCCTATAAGACATATTATCGCTTTCTGGCATGTTAGGCCGGTCAGTAGTTATGCCGAATGGTCGTTAGGCCGAATAGTCATCAGGCCGAATGGTCATCAGGCCCAATGGATGCAAGGCCGGATTCGACCATTTGGCATTGCGACCACGGCCTATCGTCCAATCGGCTTTGCGACCATTCAGTCTAATAACCATTCCGCGTTGTGACCGTTCGGCCTAATGACCATTCGGCCTTATGAGACTTCGGCCTATCGTCCATTCAGCCTAACAACCATTCGGCCTCATGACCATTCGGCCTAGCTTGCAGACAAGTGTAAAAGACCATTCAGCCAAGTGACGATCATTCAGCCTTATGACCATTCAGCCTTATGACCATTCGGCCCAACGACTATTCGGCCTTACGACCTTTCGGCCTAGCATCCATTCGGCCTTACGACCATTCGGCCTTGCAACCATTCGTCCTTGCGACCTTTCGACCTTGTGATCATTCGGGCTTGCGACCATTGGGCCTTGCGACCTTTCGGCCTTGTGACCATTCGGCCTTGCAACCATTCGGCCGTGCGACCATTCGGCCTTGCGACCATTCAGCCTTGCGACCATTCAGCCTTGCGACCATTCGGCCTTACGACCATTCGGCCACATGACCATTCGGTCTAGTAACCATTCGGCCGAACATCCTTCCGGCCTTGCGTCCTTTCGGCCTAACAACTTTCGGCTGGGTAACCGTCGGCCGAATAACCCATTCGGCCTTGTGGCTTGTTCGACCAGATAGCCCATTCAGCCTAACGTCCATCGGCTGAATGACCTTCGGCCGAATGGCTTTCGGCCTCATGACTTTCGGCCGAATGACCCAGCCTCGCTTTGATACAATTTGCTAAGGCCGATATTTTAAAAACCTTATAGTCAGAAAAGGTGAAAGTCAGTAGTCTACCTTTGTAATGATTTTGTCAGAAAATTCAAATAAATTCTGTAAAGAGATAATGTGGAGATTTTACAGCAAGGAGGCAGAAATAAGCTTCTTGGCTCTGTTGATCTTTTAAGAAATCAAATAAAAATTATTTGAAAAAGTATTTTCATTTTGTTCCTAATTTTAAACTAGAAAAATCTGTAAGCAAACTTTAAGAAATCGCCAAACCTCACTGAGTTTCAAATTAACTAGTAGGTACCTATCCACTAAATCAAACCGTTCAAGGGCATAAAGATTGAGACAAGAGAACCGACTGAAATTGTAATCGTAGATGATAAAAAAATCATTTGTTTTTTCTAAGGCCTGTCCCGACTCAAATTGCTTCATAGGAAAAACGCTGTTAAAAAAATAAACTAAACGGAACCCTTTCATACTTTCAGACAACGAAAAAGAACGCATTAGTGGTATTTGGGCATATTTACTTCATTCAAATTGAAAACCATATCCATAAAACTGCATTTGCAGCCAAACACTGTTCATTGAATTTTGTATACATTTTACTGTAGCTTCTTTTGTACAGAAATCAACTTTTTTTTTTCATTTCTTTCTCAGGATTGAACTCCTCCAGATGTTTTCGTAGTGTTTGCTTCAAAATAACCCTATTAACCAGTACTGGACCATTGAGAGGATTCATGCTCTTAGGTGAAAAAGTTATCACCTTTGTTGAAGATATCTCCAAGGCATTATTTGAATAGTGGACGATCGTGAATTGGTCGAAATTGAGCGAAAGTCTGCTCCATAGCTTAGTTGGTCATTTAAACTGACCCACAGAAACGAAAAGCTTTAGCTGAAAAACTTTACAGGCTTTTGTATTTACCTACAAATTTAACAAAATCAAACAAGCTAGGAGGAAATTTTATAACAACTTTATTTTTTTAAAATCAGTTCAGTAGTTTTTCAGCTGGACCCAAAACTGTAAACTGGTAATTGACATTGTTATTCAGAAAATAGAATTAATCGCAGGTCAATGCCAGTTGCACGTATTTCAAGTAAAAAAAAATCGTATTTAAGTTTTATGGTATCATAAAATGAATAGAATATCAAAAAAATAAAATGCATTTGAAAAAAAAGTTGGGTTCCCATTTTGTATAGAAATACCCTATTTTACCCTGATCGAAGAATAAAAATTTCACCTTAAACTGTCACCACCCGCTTGTGCTCATGATCACTAAAAAAACATCGTTTTTGACTAAATTTCTCCTTCATTTCAAAACTCAAAGTTTCAAATAATGAATAATATCACGATTTCAAGTTGTTCTGCAACGTCCCGAAAAAAAGTTGAGAATTTGTCCTTATTTTATACAAAATAAATTTGCATCTTTGTTTTTCAAGTGACGCCATTTTTTCCAAATTTAAAATAAAAATCGACAATTGGAAAAATACAGTGCTAACAATACATATAAAGCCATGTTTATGCAAATTTTCATGAAAAAATATTTAGTGGGTTATTTTAAGCAGCGTTTTCTCGTGATGCAATTTGAGTTGGTTGGTGAGTTGGTAGAGGTTTTCGTACTTTTGACTTTATTATAAAAAAAGAGATATTTGTTTATTAAAAGCAGAAGCGTTTCATACAAGCCTCATAAGACCGCTGCAAAAAAAATAACTTTTTACTTCCATATGTTTTTTGATGACTTTTGGGTTAGGTACCAAGCATCAGTTTAAAATTTTTGATGATTTGTTAGATTCCTAAAATAGCGCAACCCGTTTCAATTTTGTATGGAAATTTGTATGGAAGATGAAATTTTGGCAATCATCCAGATAAATTCAAATAAGCTTGAAATGAAGTTGGTCTTTGATTTGAATCTTTGACTATTCTTAAGCTTTATTTTTTGCTAACTTGACAAGCAGCTAAACATTTCATGAAAAAAGTTTTAACCATCTACATATATCTATTTATAAAAAATGAATGTTTGTCTGTCTGTTCCCTATAGACTCGGAAACTACTGAACGGATCATAGTCAAATTTGGTAACTGAAGGTTTTTGGGACCGAAGATGGTTTCTATGACAGTTACAACCCCCTCCGACCTATGAGAGGGGGGCTTCCATACAAAATTTACATAAAATTTGACACAATTCGTACAATTTATCAGCCATTTTCATCAAATTTCCCGCACAAACGTATTTTGACAGAATTAAATGATTTATTATGGTGGTGGACAGACTTTGATGTAATTGGACCAATAATTGAAATTAAAAATACTTCTGTAGAAAAAGAGGGGAAATCCCTTCTTACATGTTCGTTATAAAATATATCACAATTCGAAGAATTTTCAGAAGATTTTGACCAAATTTGGCTCATAATAAAATTCTTGATGTCTTGAGATTATTTAAAGATTTCTAAACATCAATCGTATTTGGAAAAGGGGCTCCTTTACAAAATTTTCAAAAACATGATTAAACTCGAACAATTTTCGTACAAATTTAGTCAAAATGGATTAATATAAGCGTTCTAATATGATGAGATAGTTTATTGATTTGGCAAAAAGGTTTTGATCTATCTCAATATTTGAAATGCTTTATCGATAGAATCTTTTCATTCAAATGATGCGGGCACTTATGGGGGGGGGGGGGGGGGGGGGTAATGTTCGTCTGTCTGTCTGTTCCCTATAGACTCGAAAAATGTGATTTAGTTTGTAAGAGTTTTTGGGGTCGAAGAAGATTTCTAAAATGCTTTAAAACTGTTCCGACTTAAAGCAAGGGGGAAGGGCTCCCATACAAAATTAATAAAAAATATGACAAAATCCGAACAATCTTTGGAAACTTTTAAGCCAATTAACGTGAAATTTTTTTTGTAGTCGTTTTCCAGACGGATAATGATTTCTATAACAATTCTAAACCCCTCCAAACCAAAAAAAAAGGGGGCTCCTATACTAAATTACCAAAACTTTGAAACAAATCGAACAATTTTCGGAAACTACTGAGCCGATCAACGTAAAATTTGGTATTGGATCGTTTTCAAGGCCAGGAATAGTTTCTATATTACTTTCAAACCTCTGAGAATCTAAAAAGAGGGGGCTCCCATACTAAATTTACATAAATTTGACTAAATTTGAACAATTTTCGGAAAACACTGAACCGATTAACGTGGAATTTAGAATGTAGCCGTTTTGAAGACCGGGAATGGTTTCTAAAATACTTTTAAAACCTTCCAATCTCAAAAAGAGGGGGCACCCATAAAAAATTTAGAAAAATTGAAAAAAAAAAACAATTCTTAAAGAATTTTAGTTCAAAATTGATAAACGTAAGAATTTTGGCACAATGGAATGATGTATTGGAATGAAAAATAAGTTGAAACAAAATTTGATGATATATTGATTCGATAGACGCTTCCCATTTTAATGAATGAAGACTCTCGTAAATATAACATACATATTACTAACAAATGCAATGTCAAATTTTTTTCATTAAGTTTATGCACACTTTTTTTTATGTACAAATTTTCCTGTGTTTTGCAATGGACAGTATTTTTTGATTGGATTGATGAATACTCCTTTCGCTTCAAAACGGGGTGATTTTTGAAAATTTAAAGGGTTCAGTTATTGTAACTAATATCTCCTTTTTTTCAAAAGCATGGCTCCTCCAACTCAAGACAATCGCTCATATTCATGCCTTGAAAAATTATTTGCTTCTGAATAATGTTGAAATAAAATTGAAAAAAAAATAATTATTATAATAGTTTTAACATTGAAGGGGTAGCAAAGCACACCGGCCAGCTAGTTTCCAAAAAAAAAACATCCGAAACTATTGATAAGTGATTAAATATGGCAGACACTGCTTGAAGTGCTTTGAATAATTTCATGAGATGTTTTTGCAAAGATTATAAAAATCAATAAATTCATTAGCTATGCAAAGTAATTTTTCGAGAATTTACATATATTTTCATCCTACTGTTAAAACAGCTTTCAAATTAGTAGTCAAAAACGCATCAATTAAAAAAATTAACTCCAAAACTAAAATTGTGTGCAACATCGAACATCTTTTTTGGGGTACAAGATTGGGTTGTGCTTTGTTCACATGAATTGTACGGCAAGGAAGGAATATTTTTCATCCAAAGTTATATTTTTGGAACTTTCAGGCGATTTTTGAACGAAAAATTTTGTTTTCCCATACAAATGTCCATTAAAAATTAAAACTCATTGTGTAATTCAGGACTGGACTGGATAGATCGCTTCCAAAAAAGACAACAACAAAAAGTTATGGGAGGTGTTAAAATTTTAGAATTTGAAATTTCCGTACACAGCTTGCAGCGGTCTAATGTTTCATCCTTGATACAGGTTTGTTCGTTTATGTTGCCACCGTTTTCCACAAATGCAATTCACCAACCGGAACAAAATTTGAGATGAAATGGTAGTTTGTAATTTCGTTGTTACTGCCATTACTAAGATTCAATTAGGTATCAGTTGTTTGTTTAAACTTTTGTAATAAAAGTCAACAGCTCATGTCAACCATGGTCAATTCGTTGAATTTTATTATTGGGAGCCAATGTCAACGCTAGGTGGCAGTGTAGTTACTTTTGCGAAAAATTTAACCAAATTTTCCATAGAGAATCCGGTCTGTATTAGTCTGTGGAGAAAGGTTGATGTAAAAACCACATGCGCGAACTCGACGGCAACCTGCTACGGTTGCTACGGGACACCTGGGCTTGTTGTTAGTCAAATATTGGACTGGTGCTGGTGCAGTTTTTTCATGTTCCTCAATTAAAAAACCATTCGCTAATTTTCCGGTGAAAAAACTACCTATTCCAACATGCCCCGAACTCAGCCAACAAACAAGCTCGGTGTGTACGGCCAGTACGATATCAATCCGGAAAATGCAGTTTCGCTGTATCTGGAGTCCAAGCTCAAAAACAAATGCTACATGTAAGTTTCATCCCGAAAGCGATCCGGAACTAGAGAAGGCACTATATGGCTCTGGTTTATTTCCATTTTTTTTTTCTAACCTTCGTTGCAGTAAGCCCCCCAACTGGGACACGGCCCACCTGGGCTTTGATCTGAAAGGCATTCAGCAGAACCGACACTATGAGGAAGTGGCCAAAGAGCAGGCCCACATGCGCTTCCATTCGCAGGAGCAATTTCGGCAGAATGAAAAGAGCCTGGCGGAAGCGAACAAAAAACTCGATGCCCTGTGGAACGATTTCGTTGAAGTCAACACCTTCGTGAAGGACTGCGAATCGAAGGAAAATGAAAGCTTCGAAATTGTATGGAACCGTTTTTGGTCTGGTTAGGATAGACTTCCATTTTTGTTTGGACTAATGGCCATGTTTATTTTTACAGATGGCCAACGATAGAGAAAAGCAGCGGGTGTATAACGAAAAAATTGAACAGTTGGACCAAAGTTTGGAAAAACTGAATGTATTTTTCGAGAAATATAAAAGCGTTATCGAACAATATGAGCCGTTTGAGGTATGTTTGAGAGATTTGTTAAACTTAAAATGATAATTATTTGTTTTTTTTTACCATTACAGGAAGTTTTACGCAAAACAATAAAAATGAACACCACTTTTAGTACCGTGGATGATCTAATGAAACGAAGTGATTCTCTGCGTAAGTATTAAATCTGTGAATTAATATTGCATTGGAAAACAAATCCAGATTTTGTGTTGAAACCCAACTTAAAAAAATACGAAACAATTCAAAAAATGTTTCGATTGCTTAGGACTAAGTCGATTTGGGATCATTTTTGAATTTCTCAAACCCAGAATCCGCTAAACTACTTTGTTGACCGTAACTTCGTGTCTTATCAGGCAAAAAAGTTATAAGCTGTTAAATAATGGTTTGTTTTTTGGCATTCAAAAACAATCAATTCAACTGACATCGCTGCTTTTGCCAAGCGAGGAAATGCTTGAAAAGTAGTCATGCGTTGTGATTTTTTTCGAACATAATGTTCAATATTCCTATACAAAATTGTGAAATTTGGGCACAAAAATATGGCTGAGTTTTGAACCATAAAAAAGCTTCTAAGACCCCAGGGTTTGAGAAATTCATAAATGCAAGAAACCTGAATGTTGATTGCGGCATACCACTGAATGGACTTTTTTCAACAGTGGCAGGTTGCCAAATTCGGCCAAATCAGCCCAGACAAGTAAACTTTCTTCTGGAAAGGCAGCAAACGCTTTGAAGACACTATTTTACGTAAGTTTCCAGGTTAATGGTCCCGGTTGCAATGAAAATGTAGCTTTTCGAGCCACAGGTACAGATAGCTTACCAATCGAAATACTTCTTGGCAAATTTTGATAGTTTAATATGCTTGACAATGCTTGCCAACTTTCCCTTTTTGGTTGCTGTATGATACTCTTGTCCAGGAAGCTGTCTGAAATCTGCTTTGGGGTAGGTTTCTTCGCCCATTACACACAATCAAACTTTGTCATAAATGTCTTAGCTTCCGGGATCTCGATTTTACCGTGAGGTTATGCTTGTTGTTGCGATCGGAGTCACTATCTCTTACAAGTAGATAGTTCGGATCGTTTTCAAGCTTCATTCACGGTGTAGACTAGATTCACGGTGTAGATATTCCCAACTTATGCGCAACCTCAACGCAACGTTGAGGTTGCGCTTGTACACGCTAGTCACTCTTCTGTTCGTTTCTGCGGCTTCCGGCTTTTTTTTGTGTCACTGAACGGACCTAACGTGCCGACAGCGTTGAACGCACTCATTTAGATGACAGTTCTCAAATTGGGTCGATGAGAGAGTGAGAAAAGAAAGTGGCGGAAGAAGAAGTGGAAGCTAATGCAAAGGTACAGAACTGGTTGGCCAATAAGAGGAACCAAATTCTACAGGTGAAGAAGAAGAGTGTTCCGTCGACGGAGAAGAGGAATAAGACGGAGAAAAGGATTCCAGCGAGGATTCCGAGAAGGAAACGGAGACAGTCAGCAGCGATGGCTCTAGTGAGGACGAAAGTTCCTCCCTACTAACGATTTCAGCTTCAATCCGAAGCTGTCGATAAGGACTTGCCTTTGTTCTCAAGAAATCCCGAGGAATGGCCGATGTTTTTCTCCACTTTTGAAAGCACGACCCGGATGTGTGGCTATACAGACGACAAAAACATAATACGACTGAGGAACTGACTGAAGGGAGTCGCATTTGCTGTCGTTCGAAGTTTTCTCCTCCATTCGAAGACAGTGGATGGGTGCGCTCAAATTGAATTTTGATCAGCCGAAGTTTTATTATCGAATCCCTAAAAGACAAGGTTCTTGCCATTCCACCGGTCGACCCTGAGTCTATGAAGGCGACGGTCGATTTAGTGCTGGACGTCCAAAATCTGACAGTGACGGTCGACGAGGATGCTTCATTGTTGAGCTCACTGGTTTCCAAACTTCCGGGACCAATGCGATTACAGTGGGCGAAACACTTTCTAGACTGTATTCGGAAGGTCAACCTGAAGACTTTAAGCAAGTGGATCTACGAGATAGGTGAAGACGCCTGACTGGTTTCGAAGCCGCGTCAGACCAAAGTATCGTCACACAACCAGGAGCCACGCAGAAGAGCTTAGGCATACGTAAATGTTTACGTTGAGCACCAGGGGGAGTACCGCGCTCACTTTCCAGGAGGTAGCACATCATCAGTCGGTGCAAGAAGAACCTGCCCCACAGCGTGTATTCTGCAGGGGATCTTGTGCATCTCTCGCGAACTGCCAAGGATTTCGAGAGCTGTCGTACGATGGACGGTGGGAAATCACACGTGAAGCCAAGATGTGTCGAAAATGCCTGAAGCGCCATAGAGGGGGATGTGTGTCCAGGAACTGCGGAGTCAACGGATGCACATGCAAACATCACCCATTGCTGCACAAGCAGCGAAATCCAGAATCCGCGCCCATCCAGACTGGAGACAACGTGCAAGGGGAAGAGCGGTCTAGCCACACTCACCTGTCCGGGTCTAGCGCTGTCCGCTATATTTTGGTCGTGGTGTATGGGATCGGGATTGTGATCTATTGCTACGCTTTATTGGATGACGGATCCTCGCTGACATTTATGGACCAAGATCTTGCGGATGAATTCAACCTGGCTGGAAAGTCTTGTTCATTGAATCTCAAATAGACTGGAGACACACAGCGTATTGAAGAAAATAGCCAGATTGTCAGCATCCAAGTGGCCGGCCTAACGGGAGAGCGCTTTCACATGGGAGAGGTATGAACAGTGAGCGGACTGCAAATACCGTCTCAGACACTCGACGCGAAACAACTTCAGGCTGAAAACTCTTATCTTGCCCCTGGAGTCATATCATAGTATCCAGCCTCGGTGTGCAACAAGCAAACATGACGCTTGTCAGGGAAAGTCGAGAAGGCAAGCGTGGTAAGCCGATTGTTGTCAAAAACGATTTAGGATGGACGATCTACAGTGGAGCGTCGACTGGAGAAGCGTTTAGCATGGTGCACTACAATGCACTACCTCTTGTGACCACAAGACAGAATCGAACGCTGAAGAGGAGCTTGAACGCGACGTGCATTACCCGAATGGCGAATCGAAGGCAACCGCCTGTACGCGTTCCCCTGCGGTTAATGGCCCACCTGTGGATTCATCAGTCACATCATCGACTCGACCGTTCGCACATGTTAATATCGACCTTTTGGAAAAGGGAAGTGGCTATAAGGACTAGAGTTGAGAAGAGATGGGGGGGTCCTCTGTTCTGTCTTTCTATCCTCGGGATGTACTTACTATTAGCTAGCCCTTTAACCTCAAACTTGGGCAGCAATTGGGGAACCAATTTCTTTGGCATCTATCGAGCGTTGAAGGAGGCGTTGCAAGCTGTATACCAGCACAAGATGATCCAGGAGTTAGGTTTGGTGTCCACCACCTACTGTTTTAATCTACCGGCAGCTCCCCATATGGGGGGGAGCTGGGAACAATTTGCACAGTCCGTCAAGCAGACCTTAGCGGAGTTACGAACACCTTATCGCCCTAAGGAGGAGAAACTTAGGAGTGCCTCAATCGGGGTTGAAAGCATCTTCAACGCAAGGCCGCTCATCAAGGATGAAGCCGTTCCTGCGCTTACACGAAACCACTGGTTGCTGGGCAGTTTCCACGTGATCAAGCTATTAGCCAACGTCTGCGCCTTCGCTATCATTCGAATGGCAAACCGAGACGGGCGGGCGCGTATTGTGAGAATTAAGACGGCAAAAGGCGTGTACGAGAGACCAGCTGTTAAGTTCCAGCGCTAGACATGCGAGCTAAGAAAGAGTTTGCAGACTCAGAGACGGAGTCAGCAACTGAACGGGTCTAACGTGTCGACAGCATTGAACATACTCATATAGATGACAGTTCTCAAATTGGGTGGCAGAGAGAGTGAGAAGAGAAAGTTGCAAATTAAACGGGAAAGCTGGAAGCAAAACATAGAAAAATTGTAAACAAACACAATAGGTGAATTGCGAAACGTAAAAATAGTTTTTTTTTAAAGTTGAATTGTTTTGCCAAACGATTGTGTACAACTTTGTGCATTAGTACGGCAGTGAGCCGAATTGAAATTCACTAAATCCCAGCTAAGGTAGGCCAACAGAAAGTAGATTTGTACCTTTTTTTATTTAACGTTATTCGAACGTAGGCTAAAGTGCTAACCTGATAATATGGTGGTGCGCAAGTTTGTTGAATGGCAAAAGAATCCAGGGAAGGTAAGAAATATTAAGAGAACTTATTGAAGATCGTTCTTAATGTACATTTTGAAAGTTCAAGTGAAAAACGGAGGCACAAAACTGAAAAGTTCAGACAAAAGGTTACGAATTGAAAGGCCATCAAACGTAAGATACAAAAAACAACAATTTCATTATGATTTGTTAATCGAATTGAACCCGTTGGAATTTAAAACTTGTCCAACTTCAAACGAATAATGGAGTGTTTCAAATTCGGAAATTCAATACTTTGTTTCCAATCGACGGCAAGAGACCATCAGCCAAGATAAGCTGTGCGTGTGTATGTTAACTGACTGACAATAGAAAACAGTTTTTAGTTTCCCATTCCTCTTCCATTCTCATCCCTTTCTCATCAAAGACAGAGGAGGATGAAAAAAATATATGCTAACCAACTGATATTGGTCACTGGGTAAGATATCGGACTGGCAAGCAAAGATGAGATGTTGCAGTGAGATCGATCCTAATTTTTTTTTTTTTGATGAATTATCAAATCCTTTATGCCAGTAGTGCTTTTCCAATAATATCGTTATAGGCACAGTACACTTTTCAGCGCACTTTCGGCACAGAGATTTGTCAAATAGACATTGGATTTTTGTAACCTTTTCAGTGGGTGTAGCTCATAAGCTGCCGCATGAAAATGGAAACCTATACTGGATCAGGTCATAGATATTTTTTTTAATAATAAATGCATTGCAATAGATAATGTATCGGGTATTCTAAATTTCTTTGGCTCTAAAACGTATGTTATAGTTAACATTATGATATAACTGAATTTAAAAAATAATTAAAAAAAAATATTTTCATTCCAGTGTTGGCCCAGGTGGAAATATCCAAAATCGAGCAGGAAAAAATCAAGGAAATTGAAGCAACTCGAGCTAACCTTCTGAAATCAACCAAAGCTGCACTACAAATCATCACTGGATTGAACAATGACCTGTCTCAACTACAGGTACCTAAATAAATTAAACGGGATTTTGTTAAAAAAAACTCAATCAAACAAATTTTTCAGGGTCAATACACCGAAGCGTGGAACGAGTGTCTGAAGTGGGAAAAATCTATCACCACCTCCAAGAGCTACATGAAGGACAACGAAATGAAGACGAACGTCATCTCGGATGCCATCTATCATCTGTACAGTTTGATTAGCAAGCGGCTGGGCGAACCACCCAAATTCATTCGGCAGGAGGTGGAAAACCAGCTGGATTTCATCAAGGAGGAGATCGGAACGTTGCAAGCCATTTTGAATATTGCCGTGGCGAAAATGATGCGGGACAAGATGAGCGTTTCAGTCGAAAAGGGATCATCGAAATACCTTGGACAGCAAAAAAGAAGTGATTAGGAAAATGTATTCTTCCAAACGAAAAATAGTTTGAATAAATTTTCTAGTGTCAATATTTCTGAATGGTGTTAACAGCTCCGTTACTAGAAACAAATTTCCTAATGGGACTTCCAACGATATTTTTTTTTCTGTTTGAACGCATTCAGCTTTATTTATGCAGCGGTGTCTGAAAAATGCTGCCCCATAAATAACACTTGTGGGTGGTAGGGTGTTTGTAGCCATTATTTTCCACGGACGACGGACGACCCATCAGCATATTGACCGAGTGAAAATAGAACGGGGAAAAACATAACAACAAGCTTTTCTCACCACAATCACGATGAAATCGACGAGTGTTAACTTGTTGGTCGACAGAACGATTTACGCACACACACACTCGAACGTTTACGCCATTTCGTTTGTGTTTGACAAATAGCGCGCACGGAAATGCAAACATATTGACGTACCGACACGTAAAATCAAACATGAATGCAACCGGAAGTGCAACACACAGGAGCGAATATGTACAAATTAATTAATGCACCGGCTATTTATTGAGCGCGGGCTGTAATCTTCCCAATCCGGCTGCTAATTGTGGTGTCGATTGTGATGGGAAGTCATTTGAAAATTGATATTTTACGATTCGTTTTCACGAGAGGTTTTTCATAGAAACTTTAAATGAACCTTGTTGAAAATTTCCTCATTTTTGCAACCAGTTCTAGAAGAAGCCAAAACTTCAAAATTCCATAATGGCGAAATAAAGATTTTGTAGAAGAAGAGTTAGCTAATTCATTGGATGCATTTGCAATAGGTAAACAATATCGGATACTTATGTGGCTAATCCTTAAAAAATATTGTGTTGCTAGCAATTTTTAAAGTGTTCTATGAATTTTTAAAATTAATATTTAATACAGAAAAAGTAAGCCATAGGAGAATAATTTTAGAACTAATCTACCACGAGTCGTATATTTACTCAACCAAGTCACTCGAGTCGGTGTAGGATGACTTCTTCGCCGGGAATCATCCGAGTAGTTTCGTAAAGCCCCGGATGTGTTCTGCGAAATGCGAGGGTCCAGGATAAGCTGCTCTCGATCGGCACACGGGCAAAGAGGAGAGAGCCTCGAGCCAAACCAAGCGGAGCCAATACCTCAAGTTATTAGAGGGAGAGGTCTCTTGCAGTGGACTCGAACAGAGGTGGAGTGCACGAGAGTCGTGGTAACCAAGCGAGCTTCGAGCTACGAGTAATGGCCGGACCTCAAGTCGTCAGATGAGAGGTTCTTAGTCTTGAATCGTGACAAGAGGTAGGGTATAATTATATGCTGGAGTTCACCTGCCCAAAACATGATATCAAGATCTTCATCGGGGATTTTAACGCTCAGGTCGACCAGGAAGAACAATTACCAACAATTGGTATGGCCGAATAGCCGTAAGTGTACTAATTTATACAGCTCCACCTCCAACACAAGAACTCCTAGAGGTCACCGAACCAAACGCAGTCACATATCGACCACGTTTTGAGAAACAACCGGCACTACTCGGAAATCATCGACGTCAGATCCTGTCGAGGCGCCAACATCGAGTACCCAAAACTGTCCGTAGTGAACAACATACGAAACCGACACCCGTCTTGGTTAAATATCGCACAACTGAAGCAACCTGAGGTCATGGCAGAGTACGCGGTAGAGGGCGAGCATGACGAAACCCCTCTCGAGGAATATTGGAATCCAATCAAGACGTGCAAAGAAGCTCTTGTCGAAACGTGGAAAATCACCGACAGCGGAGAATGCAGCTAGTCCAAATTTTCCAGGAAAAAACGCCGCCTGCAGGAGCAGGAGGAGGAGCTCGAGGTGCTGGAGGAATCGTTCCAAGAAACTACGAAAGTTCTATCAGAAGCTCAACACATCCCGCAAAGGCTTCGTGTCGCAAGCCGAAATGTGCCGGGACAAGGACGGAGGCATCCTGACGAACAATTGTGAAGTGATCAAAAGGTGTAAGTAGTACTTCGATGAATACTTGTACGGCGCACATGCAGGAGACCTAGCTGATGTAGTGGCGGGGGTAATGCCCATTTCGGTCTTGTTATAGGAAGATATCTTGTACTACGAGCACAGGCACATGCCCGATGTGCGGAAACATGCCAGAGAGGCCTCGATGTCCAACTGCCAGCACCAGTGGGACAGCTCGGAACGTGGCCGGTGGACTCATTGCTTGATCCCTAACATCGGATCCTGGATAGACCGGAGACATGGAGAGGTGGATTTCTGCATGACACAGTTCTTGACTGCTCACGGATGCTTCTTGCAGTACCACCATCAGTTTTTACACGTGGCTTCACCATCCTGTCCAACCTGCGGTGACATAGTAGAGACACCAGAGCACGTAGTGTTCAACTGTCCGAGGTTTGAAAGGGTACGTGCTAACATGCTTGCCGCCTGCGGACCAGACACGACAGTCGACAACATCGTGCGGAGGATGTGTGAGGATGCCAATTCTTGGTGCGTGGTCAGCGATGGGTTCACCCGGATCATGACTGCCCTGCAGAGAAGTTGGATCCAGCACCAGTCCGCGACCAGTGTAGGGTGACTCCTTCGTCGGGGAGCACCTGAGTAGTGTGCGTCCGATCTTGGCAGTAAAGCATATTTACAAAGATAAGACTATACCTTCTGCGTATGCGGAGCTGTTAGGTACGTCGTGCGTCTGTGTGTAGCACAGTATCGCGGAGTAACCGAGTCGAACGCGCCCTCTGCGATGGAGGCTGTGGGGATAAGACAAAACCTTCTCCGCAGTCGAACTCGTAGGGGGAAGAATATTCACTTCGCGGAGTACTCGCAAGTAGAGTGATCTCACGTCACCGTCAGATGAGCCACTCGAGTCGGGTAGGATGACATCATCGTCGGGATTCATTTGAGTCGCAAGTGTTAAAGACCCGTACTTCTGCTGTGACAGGCGCGAGTCTAGGATAAACTGCTCTCGATTCGACACACGGCAAAAAGCCTAGGGTTGCCAGCTAAAAGAGAGGATGAAGACCGGACCACGGTCGGAGTAGAATGCCCTTTCGGCGGGGGGCATTCGAGTAGTGTGCGTCCGATCCTAGCAGTAAAGCATACAAAGATAAGAGTCTACCTTCTGCGTATGCCGAGCTGTCACGAACGTTGTGTAGGATACCTCCACCGCCACGGAGTATCTGATTAGAACGCGCTCCCTACGAGGGAAGCTGCGGGGATAAGACTTGACCTTCTTCGCAGTCGTATTCGTAGGAGGAAGAGTATTTACGCTGCGATATACTCTCGGGTAGGGTGATTACACGTCGTCGGCGGATGAGTCACACGAGTCGGTGTAGGATGACGTCTTCGCAAGGAATCATCCGAGTAGTTTCGTAAAGACCCGGACAAGAGGCAAAGAGGAGAGGGCCAAGAGCCAAACCAAACGGAGCCAAGATCTCGAGTCGTTAGAGGAGAGGTCATTGGTCTCTTACAGTGGTCTCGAACAGAGGCGGATCGCATGATAGTCGTGGGAACCAAGCGAGCCTCGAGTTGCGAGTAAAGGTCGGACCTCGAATCGTCAGAGGAGAGGTCGTTAGTCTTGAATCGTAACAAGAGGCAGGGTATATATGCTGGAGTTTTGACTCGAAATTGAGTTAGCCAATGAGCGCTTAAGCGTGGACTTGGTCTCCCATCTCGGGTACAGCCTTCGTTTCAGATCCAGATGAGAATTATGACCAAAGGCCCCAGGTGGACTTTATGGCGTAGGGGTACTTAGTATCCCAAGTAACACCAGTAAACTCAAACTTAGTCTATTATACCCCTATGGGATCATGAGTCGTCCAATTGCACCCATGGACCCATAGTAGCATACTGGGGGGACTCGGTCGCTCGCCGTGTCTTGGAAGCCACAGAACAGTTCCCGGAGGAATGGAAGGAGGGGATAATATGCCCCATCTACAAGAAGGCAATAAATAGGACTGTGAGCAGCGACATACCGACTTTCCGGTATTTATTTATACAGATTTTTGGTAAAAAATTTGAACAAGAATCGGTATATACCGATTACCGATTTTTGGAAAAACATACCGGCCCCCGACAGAGTGCGGTAACTGGTAAGTCATCCTATCACTCTTCGTTCAAACATTAAAAAAAAAAGAAAATTTAAGTCAAAGAACATCCCAAATTTGAATGCTTCAACAACAGTTCAATCTCCAAGCCTAAGCCAACATTTCAAGCTTAAAGCCAATAAGTCAAGCTCAGAGTCAATTTTCAAGCTGGAAGACTATGCCGGCTCGTAGCGAACACTTATTCAAGCATGAATCCGATAATTTCAGCTCGTTATATGGTATCAATCGCCGTAATTTTGATGATGGCAAATCCGACCTAAAACGAGGCATTTCTCGTAATAATTTAAAAAAAGTTGAAAGACAAACACATACAGCCGAAAACTTTTAGTACAAAATTGTAACTGAAAAAGGTTTTAATATCTCGTTGAGATATGTTTGAGTTATTTTTTTTTTTTTTTTTTTGATATTTTCCACGTTGGGTAAGGAATGATAGTACCTTTGCATTTTAAGTTCAATTTCTGAAACTCAGACTGGCTCACAGCGAGTTTATGAGTTCTAAATATAATCTTATTCACAGACGAATGATCTTTTAGAGAGCATCCCTAAAGTTTGAATAATCTCTCTAAAATATGCTCACGGCCCAAACACGAATTAACAACACCACACGACTACACATCGGTCAAGAAAAAAACCTCTTCTCATTTCCGGTCAACTTGTTAGCAAGCTGGACGAATGGGGTCTCCGGCTCAAAAGTAAATCCAATTCAGAAATGGCCGTTCCCTGGCTTGAACTTTTCCTACCAGGTGCTTCAAAGACCCCTGTCTGGTCTGGCTTTGCGAGATCGGTATCAAACGACCACCCACTTTCACAGACGATGAGGTGGGTGGTACTTGACGACCCAAACTCAATCTTCCGAAAAGGGTCGAGTGGGGGGAAAGAGTCCTTTTGGGCTCAAGTGTCTGTGGCACATGTGTAACGTGAGTTCCTACCTTTCTATCGACCTACAAAAGGTTAAAGTGGGAACGGTTGGAAAAGTTTTCCGCACCTAATTTTGCAGGTCCCATGCTTTTTTTTCCTCTTAAATAAAACGAATAAAGGAAACCGGATTTGAGGAGCGGGAACAAGAAAAAAACAGAACGACCATCAGCTGATCGGAAATGGGAACGGTAAAAGCTATGTTAAAAATTCATTATGGGAAAATATTGATTCCGACGACCGGAGTACAATTATATTGGAGAGGGTAGGTTACTGGCTGGTGATGGTGATGGGACTAATCTATTTTGGGGTAGTTAGAAAGGAAAGAAGGTTTCCGGTTAGTGCTGATGGATTAGAAAAATTGCTAACCTGGATAGGGAACTACTGATAACAGATTGATATAAACCAAACAGCCAATTTTAAATTGAACTATAAATTTTTTTTTTTCGAATCTTTTGAATGAGATTCACTAATTTTTTCGTTTTTGGCAACATAAGGTTTTGGCAAAACACGATTTTGGCACATGTGTCAAAATTAAATGGTTTTCTAAAACAACATTTTCTTATCGTTTTTGTTAAAATGGAATAATATTATTAAGACAAATGCCATAAATGCTTTTTAACGTTCTTAAATGGTAATGATGAAATACAACTACAAAAAATTTTGAAGTACTAAAAAATGCCAAAAACGATTAAAATTTCCTATAACCAAAAAACAAATACTAACAAAACAACAAAAAATTACAAAAATGATGAAAAATGACAGAAATAGCAAATATAAAAAAAATATTCTAACCAAAACAAGAATAGTGTAAAATGCATCAAAAACGTGATATAAACAAAATATAAAATGACTAAAAATGTTTAAAAAATTTCTAAAAATTTCGTAAATGATGATAGGTGAAAAGTTGGGCACCACGTGCGCCATCCAAAATGTTTACTATGAATTACGCTTTTCCAAGTAAAGGCTGTTCGTTATAAACTTTTCTGTTTCCTGAAACATAATTTTCAAAATTACTCAAAATTTCGAATTTGGTAGAAGTTATGACAAATTGAGCTCTTTGTTCTCCTGCGGCAAAAAAAAATAAAATTTTACTTTTAATCACTCCACCACAGTTTTTGCATGATGGTACGAATCTAGATACAACCGAAACAAAGTATATACTTTGTGGGACCACATTTGGAGGCTTCTTCGTATATTTAGCAATTCATCGTGTCAACCGTCATGAAACACTGACTGAATTGCAGCTTTAACATATCATTAGCCTTCTCAAGTAGAAGACATCAATTTTTTTAATTTTTTTCCTTCTTAATTATCTCCGGAACATCTAGGCGAGCATTTTCAATGAAACTGGTATTTGACTGGAAACCTTCCAGGTGGTCACTTGTTTTTTTTTGGTGTCCACTACTAAATTTTTAAAAATTTATTCCCTCTAGAGCGGTCCAATTATTTTGCGCACGATTTGGCCACCGTATTTTGTTTACTTTTTCGATGTGCAGCTTCTTCACCCTTTAGAAGTTAATGCAGGCCTGTTTATCAGTTAGCTTGAAGAACCAATCAGAAAAAATTGATCTTTAATAGCTGATTTTACTCTTGATTCTCCTATATTTTTCCAAAAAATAATGAAAACAGTATCTAAGTTTGGACTTGGAAATTCTGAATCAAATAAGACCTATCATGTGTGATTTTTTTCGTGGAATCGAATGAAGGCTGTTTTACCCTCAGTTCCCTTACAGTTTTCAAATATTTTATAGAAATGCATGTTCGAACTTGAAAATTTAAACCTACATTTGGACCATCGCACGCTTCGTTAAATGAAGTTTTTGTTTAAAAATTTGAAAAATGTTGAGGAATTGAGCTCTTGCACCGTCTTAAATTATGTCCAATGTATATTTTCACAGATTTGGTTCATGTAAGACGAATGATATATTGAATTTCTTCGCGATTTATACACTTTTGTACCCATTGTGCATGTCAGTAGAAAAATAACTGAGTAGCTACCAATTTGGCAGCAGGATACGGGAATCGATTGGATTGTCTTATATTTTGGTTGATATAATTTTGGTAAATTATTTGTTCATCTGTCTCTTTTTGCAAAACTACTCCGTCTTTCAAAATGTTATATAGTGCTTAGTTTCTAGTGAAAGTTCAAAATCCACTTGCAACTAACTAGGTGATTAAATAGAACTAAAGTATTTTAGCTTACCTTTTATAGCATCAAAAAGCAATTCGCTCAGCCACTCGAAGACATTTTCAACGACTGCACTGCGAAACCAAAAGCCAATGTTGAAACACTCTTTTCCGCGCTTCCTTCCCAAACACTCCGCCGGTGGTGGTTTACAAATTTGAGATCTTCCGTCTTCTCACCTCACCTTCACCGTTTTGAAAGCTTTGATGCTCCCTCACTCCAACGATTCGGTAGCGTATTTGCTCTGGAAGTTTAAGTTGTGATACCGCTTTCGGGGGAGAGACCACTACAATCCTGCAAACCGGTTGCACTTGGTTTCATTCTACCTCGGGAAACATTTCTAGTATTTTCATTTTTTTTTTTCACAAATCGAGAGATGGCAAAGAACTCTTCACTCAGAATTTCAACCCACTACTGCAGCTAGCTGGAGTACTTTTACGGGGGGTACTATTTTCACATTTACTCTTGTTTATAGTTGATTTTTTTTTCTTGTTGCTGCTCCACTACTCCTCCGGGATGAGATATACTTGAAATGTCCTCGTGGTTTTACGGTTTTACGGTAGAACGAAACAAGGTTTCTGGGTTCGTTTTTTTTTTTTTTGGTTTTTCCCTTATAGCCTGTAGAGAAGAATAAGCACAGGAGCTTTCAACTTGCATTCTGCTGACTTTATTGTGAGTGAGAGTTTTGCATGTTGAATTGCCACAAATTTCACTTTACAGTGGTTTACAATTGATGGCGGGTTGCAGATTCAGGGGTTTGCTTTATAAAATATCACGCAAAGCTGTGCTACAGAACGTGTTACCGATATATATATATATATATGCCTCATTGAACCACCATTGAAGTTAATCTATGAAAAAGACTACTATATAATTTTTTTCAAATGATTTTTATTTAAGAATTTCAAAATCATATAGAGAGTACAGGAAAATAGCTTTGTTTACGGGAATGTTTATAAACAGAATTCAACGTCAAAGTTTGATCAATCACATCCAATTTCGGCGGTAAAGAAATCGTGAAAGATATCAAAACTAATCAGTTTTCAATGAATTCGGACCTCAAAACTCAAATTAAAAACAAATTTGTATTTTCTGAATATTATGAAAAAAAAAATCAAAAATACTCAGGAAAACAACATTTGGTGGTATTTTCTGGAAATGGATTTTCAAAAAAATTGGCATTTTTAATTTGAACATTTTTCGTTTTGAAAGTATGGCGTCTAGAAGGTTTTAAATATGTTAGTTTTGAGTGAAAATAATTTCAGTTATCAAATGCTACAGCTACAAAAAGCTTAAAAATATGAGAATAGTGAAAATGAACCTAAATACCTATAAAAACAGTTAACTTTAGTTAGGTAGAAGAGATTCAACATAAATCACGTCTAAAGGCAGGTTTAAGCACTGACCATACTGACTGGACACTCGATTTCGTTTTCTGGATAATTTTTCCAGAAAAAAAACAAAAAAAAATCATTTTTCCATCAGTACGCAATGTCGATTCCAGAGTGCGCATCGATCGATTTGAAGAAATGCTATCCCAGTTAGGAAATGCCACCCAACTTTAAAAATAAAACACGCAATTTCTACGATAAAATCGGGCTTAAAAGGACCATGTTTCCTACAGGGCATTTTTTGTCAATTTTTTCAGGTTCGCCACCTGCCGTCGGTATTGCGAACCTGCAAAAGCTGACAACAAAAAATTAGACAGAAAATGGTTGAATTTTTGTTCTAAGAGTCAAGTCAGTGTGGTCAGTGGTTTAAGGTTGTCATTAGAAGAAAATTTTTTAATATATATATTTTATGTATGAGAGGCTCTGAGAGAGTCTATATAAGGTTATGATCATTCAGTATCCGGGCACTTGATTTTGATGATAGCTGCGTTAATAGAGCTCGGATATGCAAAAATTTAGTAGCGTTGTGTTGGTTATGAAAAGGACTATCTTGCCTATTTTCGATAGATTTTTAAGTTTACGTGTTTATGAGATATTTACTATGCAAAAAGACATGATAGAAATAATTTTGCACTAATTTGCTCCTTTTGCGCATTTTGTGCCTCGAAAATTCTTCATTGTTGACTCGAAAGCTCATGAACTGTTGATTTTTTCTGATTTTTTTTCGTACCAAATGGTTATTAAGTATAAGGAGCCACTCTAGGATCCACACGAAGTTCAAATCAACTATCGGAGTGCAACTCTTGATCTTAAATATGGTGAAAAGTTTATGGTTATTTGGGATAACTGAATGAAGACTCCCTACATAATGAAAAAAATCCATTTCCGGCAGAGGCAAAAAGTTTTGCCTGACTAGTAGACACCAAGTAAATAACTAATAATGATCAGATCCAAAGATCGCAATCTGTGCATCCGGTTTTTACGCAATATGACAGATGTGTTCTTTTTCTTCGAGATACCAACTCATGAAAAGGTTCCAACCAGATTCTAATTGCTTTTTCCAGGTGAGTTTGTGTAAAATATCATGATTTAGCAAAGGTTTTGGTTCTGTGGTAAAAAAAAAATAAATCAAAACATGACTGAAAAAAGTGTGCAAAGAGAGTATTTTTTGAAATCATTGATAAATATTTTTTAATATTTTTAGTTTAAATGTCATATTAACAACTTCATTTTCTCCATAGAAAGTTTTTCGATCAAATGAATAGTTTTTAATATACACACGTTTGTAACTGCCCGGATACTAAATGATCATAGCCTTATATCTTAATCACTAACATAATTTTTTTTCTCTTTTGTCACAGATTTTGTTTTGATCTAGATGCGTTAATCTGGTTTTGTTTGCTAAGTTCGGATTATACTAAAATAATAAATTGTCTCAAAAAACACTGAAAATAAAAACCTTTCGAAAACAAATCTGTGTTAAAATGCTATGTTTTTCCGATACTTTTTTGGGTCATAAGGCATAAGTGTAAAATTTAAGATGTTTTAGTTGATTTCTGATTAGCGCAATGCTAAATTCAAATAAGCATGAAAAGCATTCATTAAGTTTTGGTTTTGCCTTTTCTTAAGGTTCATTTTTTGCAAAACATGAGAATTCACCTTCTTTCAGTTCTCAGTAACCATTAACTCAGTTTCCACAAAATCCACCTACTCAGTTCTGCCTTAACGGCCTTTTCTTAGATTTGACTATAAGCCCTTTTCGCGACAATGCGCGAATCATGTCAAAGCAGTTTTAACCGGTTTTTCATGAAAGAATCCCCAACCCCAGTATGATTATGGATAAAAATTCACATTTTATCTATAAACATGTCTAAGTACTGTGAAAAACTGAGATGTTTAAGATCAAGTGATGGCTTCGTCATACAAAAGGCGATGTCAGAGTCAAATGGAAGCAGTATCAGGGTATTTTAAAATTATCAAGAAGAAGCTAAGCATTTCATAAAGTAAGTTTTTACCGTTTCAAAATACTAAAAAAAACATCTGAATCCATTGAGAAGTATTTAAAAATGGGAGGCTTGGCTAGATAGATCTCTCATTAATTTCTTGAGGGATGAAAGACCCCATAGATGTTAAAATCCTAATGATCAAATAAACAAAAAATAATAATTTTTTGACATGCTTTGCCAAGGTTATATTGATTAACAAAATCATTGGTTGTGCAAAGTAGTTTTTTTTAACGATTTTTATTATTCAACTAAAACTAAAACATATAATTTTTTTTACTTTATTCTGTATAGCATCGAGAACATTTTCTGTAGTACAAGTTAAGTTCATGGTTTGCTCAAATAAAATGTAGACCAAGAACCAAGGAATATTCCAAATCCGATGTTTTAATTTATTTATTTTCAAACTCTCAACTCTTGAAAAGTTTGGGTTAAACCACCAATTTCTTGTGGTCCAGTTTAAACCGTTGATTTCGATGTTATATCATCCTGAAATATTTTTTTCATCTTTGTAAATGAATTAATTCACATTAAATTTTGTCAATCAAAATAAGAAGAACGCCAGATTGAAAAAAAACATTACATTACAAAATTTGAGGGCAAAATTATGATTGGATAAGATATACATTTATCATTGCCGAATATTAAAGTTTAATTTTGATGTTCTCTCCTGATCGGGCACGGATACACACAAGATATTTACTGAAACCCTGAATTTTGGTGATTGTATGTCATCTCTAACATTTCTTTTGGATATTTTAAAAGTTATTCAATATTATTGGAATCGATTTACTGGCAACGATAATCCTTAGATTTAAAATATACACGGAAAATAATAAAAAGGTAAAATTTACCGAGATAAAAAGGTGAACGCTCGTGAAAGCCAAAAAGGTAACTTCCGGCCGCGCCTCACCGGATTTGTAGACGGGGAATGGCATGAAAGTGTTGACGCAGTGCTGGAAGATTCAGTGGCCATTATGGCGCGGAAGAACGCGAAGCCGGATGGCCACGAGCCTGGCAAAAAATGACTTACCTCAATAATTTTTTCAAACATGGTGATACATTTCGAAAATAAATATTTGGTAAATATCCCTATTTAATTTAAATAAATATACATTTTTGAATAATTTTTTTTTTATTTTTATTGAAGAAACCAATCAAACTTACTAGCATTTACCTTTTATATCAGTGAATGGGAAAACGGTATTATTTACTATTTTGCTAGGTGAATGCGAAAAAGGTAAAATTTACCTTTTTGCTAGGTGAATGAAAAAAAAGGTAAAATTTACCTCGAAAGAGGGGTGGAAAAAAATCACCTCGCAAAAAGGTAAATTTTACCTTTTTTTTTATTTTCCGTGTAGGTTACCAAATTATTTTTTCTAAAACAACATCTCTATAAAAGTTTTAATTAGTAGGGGAGAATGAGGATACTTGATCCCTTGGGATACTTGATTCCTTAGCTATATCTCGAAACTGGAATGTCTTATAAAGATCAAATGTACTAGAAAAATGTGCCAAAAAGAGCAAAACCACAATGCTTGCAGTTCAAAAAATTTTAACAAAATAATTGTTTGAGTAATTGAACTTTATTTAAAAAATTTCGCAAAATGTAACTTGAAGATCTTTTTCCATCACTTTAAAATGTTCCTTACATGGGAAAATTATGAAAAAAAATATTTGTTCCAATGTATCAATCGTTCGAGCGTAAAATGAACTTCATAATGCCATATTTTCAAAGCAATGGAAAACTCTCAACTTTTTTCAGAAAAAGTTTTCTAAAATGTTGATTATGGGTACAATTGATCCCCTGGAGTTGTCTACAATTGATCCCCCTTCCAAACGGCATATTCTTCTTCTGAATTGATCGTTATGATTGCTGATTACGAAATTACTAATATTTAGCTTAGCTTAGCTTAGCTTGATTAACTACTCACATCCACCTTAAACCGTTAAACCCGAAATGCATAGTTATAGAAAATGGATTACTTCCTCCAAAATCAAATTATGATTACAATCAGTTCGAGTTCCACGATCGCTGGTGTGGCTCAGTAGAACAAGTTCCACATCGCCAATGGTTGCTACTCCGTGATTGACCGAGGCCATCAATTTTGTTCAGAGGTCAAATGAATGGTGCTTGGGATTAGCAGCTCATTCACACTTCACAAAACTAATGCTCTCTCTTTGAACATCAATAACGGCGCCGGCCACGTCCTAGTAGTCAATGGATAGATTGGAAAAAAAGAAAGGGATGAAAGATTTATTTTATGCAATAGGACCGAGGTCACCTCTGCATCCTAGCAAATTAATTTTGGTTGGGACTGGGTAAAAGGAATTGATTGGGAGACACTTTTGACAAGTGTTACGGTGAACCATAAAAAATATATTTCTTACTCCTATTAGGTCTTATCCGAAGCTTTCAGTTAATGAGGGAGCATGAGATTGTTAAATGTAATGATGACAAAAACATAACTACTATCACCAATTGCCAATTTTGCATGAACATTCCTAGCATCTTTCCCCAACATTAATTTGTAAAAAATAAGCCTATAGTATAATTGTAATATCCTGTGACATATCAAGTCGAAGATTTACTTTTTTTTTCATTTGTTTATATCTCTATGTTAATAATCTATCCTGAATTGCAACAAGTTGAGTTATGATGAATGAATGTATAATAAATCAAAACAACCGTTTAATTCGATTCATTGAAAAAAATTATATCAACAAACCCATCTCTTGAAAAAAAAAGTTCATCAGCTTATCGTAAAACGATGATACATTGCTCTGAATTTAATGTTATTCTTTTTGTTACTATAGATGACACATTTTTAAATCCAACTTTTTAATTCGATTTTAAATACATCGAATTTTAAATATTTTTAATTCAATCAAAATAGTCCTACATGAAACAGGGTTGTGAAAGTTAGGTGGGAAATTTCCTACTGTCTAATTAGGGAAACGATTAGCGATTGCTCCATGCGTCATGTAACTGACCATGACAAAATATGCGTGTGTGCTTATGATCACAGTGCGGAGAATTGGTATTGGGCAATGTTATATGTAAATGTTTTCAAAATGATTTGATCTCACCAAGCATCCAGGGACCAGAATTCGAATTGGTGGCAGAAACTTCTGAAGGTTCAGTATTTCCTTGATCCATTATTTTTGGGAAACCACCCATTTTTTTCTGGAGCGGCTGTGTTCACTTTGCTGCGTCATTTTCGATCACCAAAACCAATTGTTCAACTTATCCTCAAATTTTGCAAAAATTTAGAAGAAAAAATACAGTCTACCCTGTAACTGAAGGTAAAATTCTAGTAAAGATGAAGGCCGTCTATTTCTTCATACTAAGGTAGGCTTGCCAGATACTTTCAGAAAAAAAGCGGGACATTTCACGATAAAAAAGCGGGACACAGCCGAAAAAAGCGGAACATTTGAAAAACTCTTGAAAACATCTTATATTCCTTAAAAAAAAATAAAAACAGCTTAATTGTATAACCAAGCATCATCTAAAGTTGTTCATTTTACACTGAGGTTTTTTTACACGCGGATTGAATTCGTTCAGTTTTGTCTTACATGACTTCTGTTTTTCCTGGTTTTTGTCATAAACACATTTAATTTTTACGTTTCTCGCGAATTAACGTTATTTGAGAGAAAATATATATAAATATAAGCCCTACAAGTCAATGGACACATCCGCGTATAAAAAAATTTTCAAACTTGTCTATAATTTTGATAATTCAAATCACATGTATTACATGATTTTGAAAATCAATTTTTTTGTTGGAAAAAGGGGTTATTTTGAAAACTTTTACTAAATAATTAATTAAAATAAATGGATGAATTTTTTTTGGAATTTTTTTTAGTACGTTTTGAAGCTAAAAAACACTGCTTCATTATGCAAAAGAAAATTGTTTATATCCAATGTAGGTGTTTTGAAAATCGAACAAAAACAGCCGCAAATGGTTGAATTTACATAAAAAGGGAACTTTTTAAATTTACGAGAAAATTTTGACATTTTCTGACATAAAAAAAATAAGATCTTTAAAAATGATAAGACGATTCTAAAACACTAAATTTTATAGAAATCGGTTGGAATCCAGCTGAGTTACAACAGCGTGAATGAGTGAATTAACGTCACAAAATTGATTTATTGTATAATTTTATATGGAAAATATGCTCTGAAAGCTGTTTTGACCCTCCAGATGGTCGGATTATCACAAATCGAGCATAATTTAGTTGATTTTTTAATTAATTTAAAAAGATTGAAAAAAATATTAAATTTTTTTGTGAATCTTTAAATGAAGATAGTAGTTATTTTAACGTATGATCCCTTAATATGTTGCTATTCAAGTGCCAATCAAAATAAGGAAAAAGTTAGATGCAGATACTGAAAATTTATGTTTGTAATAGTCGGAACTACAAAATATCGTATTTGAAAGTGCACATAAAATTTGAAGGCTCTAAAGAATGGTTCGGTATAACTTTATATTTTGTGACGTGAATTCAGTCATCTACCCTGTCCTGTTGAAACTGAGTGAATTCCCGTCACAACTTCAAATAAGCAAAACTTCGTTCGATGTGGTTGAAAGCTGTAAAAGCTACGTGCATCAAATTGTGGGAAATTGTTTTTTCTACAACTCATTCGAAGACATCGATATTCTTTTTCCACAGAAAGAACAGGAAATCAAAGTTGTATGTACTAAAGTCAAAAATGGTCAATTCTAGCGTTAGTTCACGTCACAAAAGTAATCGATCACACAAAAACAACTTACATTTTGTTATGACCAAATTATATTCATTTTGAAGTAAATTTAATTTGCGACCGTTTGCTACAATTTTCTTCATTTTCAAGTAAATTGGTTGACTTCTAGAATGATAACAGTGCAAAGTCTGGACAATGCGATTTCACGTCACGGTGTTTCAAATTTGTTTTAAACATTTGAAAACTCAAGAAAACTTCCATCATTGTATACTTATTAAGATTCCGGCGAAAAATTAGGATCTTCAATCATTTGAAAGCAACCTACACAATAATTTCTCCATACTGAATAAGAATCTTTCTGTAATGCTAAGATTTATTCAGTAATGCCTTGTATGAAATATGAAAAATCCTGCCTATTTTGAGAAAAAAAAGTTTTTGAAACCTTTTCTGTGTTGAACCAATGAATTAAAATTTAGGCAAAAGTTTGATTTTTCAAGTGTAAGTTAGTCAACTTTGTAAAAGTTTTCCAAGAAAAAAAAGCGGGACATTTTGAGGAAAAAGCGGGACAGCGGGACATTCACCAAAAAAGCGGGACATGTCCCGCTTTTGCGGGACGGATGGCAACCCTATACTAAGGCATTGATAGGATTTTGAAAAATAATTTAATGATATTCTTCTTAGCTTCGAATGTTAGATTCAAACTTTCTCTTGCTTATCTTCCGGCCAGGACCCAAATTCATCTTCTTTCTCCTCTACGAGTAATTTTATTTACGATGGTTCAGATTCCACCTTGCTTAGTATTGTAGCTATCAGTCATCAGCTTTTAACACTGGAGCGCTGAAAAATTTTCATCTTCTTTCGAAAATTTCACATTAGTTGAATTGTTTTCGATAAATTTGACGAGCTCAAAAAAAAAAAGAGGTCCAACTTTGTCGCTAGCGAAAAACGAAAAAAAAGAAAACTTTGTCGCTGACTGCTTTGATCCCTGATTACGAAATTACTAATATTTATCCAAAAACTAATATTTATCAAACAATTGTCTGAAAAAAAGAGCAAAAGTAATTAACTTTCTCTTAATTATAAAAAATAGCGCCTTCAAGTATGCAATGTTAATAGCGTTGAGACAAAGTTATAGAATTTTCTTCTTATGTCTGCTATAAATTGTGAAATGAGAACAAACATGACCAAAATAGTCAATTAACATTCTATCTTGGCGTTTTGTTTGATTTTTATACAAGGATTACGGCTTCCTGAATAAAAGATCAAGTCTCCTTCAACAGGGGATCAAGTCTCCCATAACATCAGAAAAATCGCAATTTTTTAACTCCCACGAAAATGCTTCTAGTTCGTCAACGGGTTCAAGTATCGATCTAATTTTTGGAGAATGGAAACTTGAAGTTACAAGCTGTCAGAAAATGTCAAAGACGGCGAGTTGCTAAATTTTTCCAGAAAGATATGGTGAAAATAAGAAAAGGGGATCAAGTATCCCCACTCTCCCCTAACTATTCAATTCCTCGAAACAATTTTCATTCACCTTTATATTTCGAACTCTTCGAACCCAAAGCGTCGAGGAATTGACTAATCAAAAGATTCCAACTTCTTGCTGCTATGTCGTGAAGGTGGGGCTGGTCAATGTTCAGAGAAACGCAGAAAAAGCATAGAAAAACAATTCGCTTCATAACAAAAATAACCACCACCATCATCGGAGAATTTCACATTTTAATCGAGCTCATATTTTTCCGGAGTCATGTCATGCGGCTTAGAGAAAGAAAAGGAGGTAAAAGCGAACAGCACGGAAGGAGGAGCTGTTCAAACGGAATTTCCCTTTCGCAGAGTTCGGCGCTTTGCGAAAAGTCTGGATGGTTTCTACGTTCAAATAATACGTAGGGAAAAACTGTACAAGACGCACCAGCTAAGCATAATTGCTATTTACAGCGATATCAATCATTTAAGAACCAAACGACGATTCAAGGATCAGATTTACGTATCATAGAAAAGAAAAAGTATGATAAAAACACGATTTTGACTATATTTTTGTAAAAAAAATAAAACAGCCAGAAAACAAACCGCGGGGTAGAACGCCAAAGCTAGTGGACAGAACGCACCAAACATGAAGGGTGGTAAGAAATGGAACAACGATTATACGGAATGTATTGAAACATCAAATGTTTGATTACATGTTCATCGTATTTTTGTAAACTAACCATCCTTTAGCTAAAAATCATTTAATGTTGCTAAACTCTACGAAAATTTCGCTTTTCAAAATACACTTTTTAATATCCTTATATATAAAACGCCATCAAGTAGGCAACAAAATTCAATTTTTTTGACTGATATGGTGATATCGTAGCAAACATGACGGCTGATAATTTTTTTCGAGTCGAATATGCACTGCACCGTTTTAACTCGAACAAGGACGAAATTTGTTATAATTATGCATTGTTATCGTAATTTGGGAGTCAGCAAATAAAAAGAATGGCATTTTGTTTTGATATTCGGGTTTTCTCAAAAGTTAACAGCATTCAAAATTTGAGCGTAAAAAACGTGGTCTTGTGGGCATTCTGCCCCAAATTTTGTAGGAAGTTAATAAAATACAACAAAAATTTTATAGTCTTCCAAAAGTGCACTTGAGTGGATAAACGATAAGCTGTAGTTTTATAAGATTGCTCAGGCTGTTTTACCATAAAACCTTATATGTTACTTATGAAAAATAACAAGTTTCACGCTGATTCCATTAATTCTTCTGTTTCTAAGAACTGAAGTAGTTTTTGTGAACTTTTCATCTTTTGAATGATGAAAAAGCTTGTTTGCTACAATATAAATGAAGAAAAACATCATTTGAAGCCGTTGGTTAGTGTATATTTGAGAAAAAATGGCATCGGCCATCTTACCCCGCTGGTGCGTTTTGTACAGTTTTACCCTACAAGTATATAGCTGGTTCTTATCGACACGAACATCTCAGCTGGTTTTCTACCTTTCCTTGGAAAATGTACCACCAGCAACACAGTTCCGAGTGCCTGGAGCGAAACCGAGCAAAAGGACTTGTCGATAGGTGTTGGAAATGGGAACTATTTTTAGAATATTCCTACTAGATATGTAATGCTTGACTATTCCATTGGGGATTCAAAACAACAAGTAAATATCCAGTTACTGTCTTTAAAATTTGGACCTTAGATTAAAACATTAAATAAAAACACAAAATGAATAAGTTAATTCCACAAACGAAATTTTAAAATTTATTATGATTTCCCCGAAGAAATTTTTCGACTATTCAAAATTTGACCGGAACACAACTGCGTTCGAAATATTCCAAACCTAACAGTGAAGAAAATGGTATGCAGAAACAGAATAAAGAAGAAGTTCCCATCGAGTGCGCCATCGTTCCGGAAAGCCGGAAAGCTTTTCCTGTTTTATTTTTTCTCCTGAATTTTTCCTTCTCGCGATTCCTTGCTTCCCTGGTTTTCGAAGGTTCCAGTATAACCGTCTATCGACGAAGAAGTTTAACCACTTTATTCCGCTTTGCGGAAAATATTCTTCCCTCCTTCCAAAGGCGCTGCTGGGACAAAAAACTTGAGACGGGACGTAAGGTTCAGGGAGAATTCGAAAGATGTGGCGATTAAAACTAACCTCGTAGTATAACTGGTATAACCACGTATAAAAGCTAGCAGTCGTTCGCGAGTTTTGGCTTTACGTCTGGATTAAAGAAGACTTATCACCTGGTAAAGATCCCATTTGAACATGTGTACGCCGGTAGGGATAAATTTAGTTATACAGGATTTCCTGGTGTTCATGCTTCGATCATCATATAACATTAGAATTTAATGAATGACATTGACCAAAAATTTTGGATTTTTTTTCAGAACAATTTCCAATCAAAGATCCTTGGAAAATTTGACACTATACGAGGCGCTAAGAAGTTAGAATGCAAATACAAAATCTTACTAGTCAGAATTGAATTTTTTTTATTCGAATTGAAAAGTAACTTAATAATGATTAATCACACCTTATTTTAGAAAAAAAAAATCAACTCAAAGCATTATGTTATAACGAGCTTCAGGCGTCTCTCAAGTTCATTGTAAGCGGTACGTTCCTCTTTTACAGAAAATTCGTCCCATATACGAACGCTGAAGTTTCTTGTATTAGTTTCTCAACAACATGTTTGGAAGACTGGGAATCAGTTTTTTGTTGCAAAATAGCAAATGAAAACGAACACTATATGTAGAACAGTGCTTTTCAAACTTTTTCGACTTACCGCCCTCTTTTGACTCAATTTAGAGCTCAACGCCCCCCCTGAGTTAATTAAAAAAAAATATTTAAAAGAAACTAATATAACGATTGGAATTGTTGAAAAAACCATGAGTTTATGTCGTTATGTAGCTGTAAGATGAAACTAGAAATCTGTATTGCTTCAAACCTCCACTAAACAATAAATAAATGAAAAAAAATCCTTAATTTTGATAATCAAAATTATATATACACCATAAATTTTCCATTATTGAATAAAAATTCATCACTGTTCAGTTGGTTAAATAACGTCTAAAATATACTTCAGAACCTGGATAAGCGAGAATCCTCTATATGTGAGGAAATCGTCAGATCCCATGTTTTAATGAAATAATACCTCTATAAGTGAGAAAGTAAAACCTCTATAGGTAAGAGTTTTTTCCTAGTTTTGCAAAAAAAGAGATTTTGGTACAAATTAATATTGTGGTACAAACAGAAAGAAACTGGAGAATAGTAAATATACTTATATAAATTTTGTTTAGTTTCCTTCCTTTCATTTATGTGTTCTTCCTCTACAAATGGGAAGCTGGATAAGTTAGATACCTCTTTAAACGAGAGAAAAAGTTTGATTCCCTGGACCCTCTTGCTTATTCAGGTTCGATTGCATTAATCTCTACTGAAACCGTACTGAAATCTAAAATCTTAATATGAAACCTCTTCAAAGTTGAGCAGCATTCACGGGTTTGAAACTTCAAGATATGTTATAAATTCTGAATTACGGAATTTTAAGCGCTCATCGTTAAATTTGGAAGATTATCTATGTTGGAATACCTCAGATGACGCCTTTATACACAAATTCTTTTCAAAAAGTTTTTATTGCTCATCAATTTTTTGACACAATACATTTTACCGATTTTTTTACCAAGCTTTCCAAAATCGTCTTTCGGATAAAGCAAAAAAAATGCCTCAATTACCAGATTAAGATAGATATGGAACGTTGACCAAAATCGGTAACAATTAAAAAAATCTTTTTGTGATTAAGTAACACACATGAAACTTTATTTGTTCCTCGGTGAAATTTATAATATTCTAGCCTTAAGATGTTCAGTTCTGTAACGTAATTTCATTGTTGTACATTGAACTAATTAGATGTCATTTTAAATCTATGTTGTTTCGTAATTTTAGAAAATGGCTTTTTTAATATGATCTCACCGCCTCCCTGAGCCCTTTCAACGCCCCCCAAATTTAAAAGTTGAGCTCACCGCCCCCTGGAAGCTCCCAGGGGCGGTAGGGACCACTTTGAAAACCACTGCTCTAGAAAATAGCCGTTTCATTTTAACGACATTACCTACATGACGTTCAAGAACTGAAACTTATTTTAAATTGTCAATTTCGATTGGTAATTTTATAAGCCTTTTGTATTGAAACCTAAATCCTAACACACAAAAACCCTACCTCGTGTTTAAAATTGGTATTTATTTAGAAGATTATCTTAACTAATTCATCCATTACTTTATTACAAATCTCTTAGGAAAAAATAAAAATTGTTTATTTCATTACAAATTTAATGCTTATATGAAATATTCATCAGACGATTTTCAACCTCAATTATATCTTGTTTTTCTTGGTCTAAATACTCAATTCCACGTTCAAAAGGATTTGGAAAAATTACACAATCCTCAAAATTCTTATTTTTCTGAGTGGCAAAGGATTTAAGCGCTTATTTTGATTAATGTTGATGGCCTTGAACTTTTGAAAATAGGTAACAATTATTTATGAAAATTCTGCGCATTTCCGACAAAATTTTAAAAAATAACAAAAAAAAAATTAAATAAGGTAAACATCAACTTTCCTCAAGACTGCAATTAAATTATACTTATGTGAAGAATAGCTAGAAATGTTATTTATTTGTTAAATTTTCTAATTCTGCTGTAAAATATGAGAATTTTTATGCATTTTTCAGTAAGTATTAACTTAATTGAATTTAAGATATTTTTATCAGCAAACATCTAACCGTGTTACTGACTTCAACATATTTATTAACTGAAGTAAAACAATTTTTTTTTTACTTTCTTCGGTTAAATCAAATAAACTTATTTTTCCGAACTAAAACAAATTGAAGAATTTAACTTTTTTAGATCTTTCATCGTCATCATTATCTTCTTAATATTATACCTTGATTTAAAAAGTGAAATAAATCAGTTTTTACTTTTATGAGGATTCATTAGTTCATCAGTTCAATAAACTTTTCATCTATTTTTATAATTTAAAATCATTTTTGGAATTGATCATAATTTATGAAAAGTTCGAAAAACGATTCTTATTAGTAACTTTGAGAATAAATTCCAATATGCAAAAATTAATTTAATTTATGCTTTGTGCCCCCAATATTTACAACACCATTTGGAATTTCCTATTTTTTATTTTCATTAGTTTCAAATTTGATTATTCAAGAAATCACTCATTTCTTAGCCTCAAATTTTTCAGATGATGAATTGAATATGTTGTATTTAAAATATAGGAAGTTTTCATTGTGAACTTCAATCAAACATGAACTTTTTAAGTCATTTATTTCGATAAATGTAAGAATTTGATTATAAAATTTTATTTCATCTCTGACTTTGATCACTGGCTGATATTTTCATTTTAATCAGATTAAATTTAATCATTATCTATGTGTTTTGAATAATTTGTCTCAAGTTTAAATATATTTTTTCTTTATCAAAAATTCACATTTCAAATCTTGATCAAATACTAATTTAATCATGGTTTATTTCTGAACTGATCTCAAACTTATTTAAGAATTGGGATTGAATTTGTTTTTAAATCTGATGTTATATTTTATGATTTTAATATCCGAAGCTATAAATTCTGGTTTTATTCTAAATTTTGATTTGCATTTGTTTTCTGCTGTTTTGAAATTATTGACTTAAAACTTCTTGTTCAGAATAAGGATTTTTGTTTTGAATTTTTTTTATAGCTTACCGGACTTAAAATGTTTTAACCTCAAAAAATTTAAGAAAATAATTTTATGAGTTTCTGAACTTTGGTTGAAAAATTTCACAAAATGCGATCTGAAGATCTTTTTTATCACTTTAAAATGTTTCTTACATGAAAACAAATTAAAACAAAAATATTTATTCCAATACAATAATCGTTAGAGTGTAACATGAACTTCATAATATCATATTCTCAAATCAGTGGTAAACTCTCAACATTTTTCAGATAAAGCTTTCTAAAATGTTCATTATGGGTTCAATTGATACCTAGAATTCAGAAAGGTATATTTTATTTTTTCTAAATGAATCACGATCGTTGCTGATTACAAGATTACGATTATTTATCTAATAACTGATATTTATACAATAATTGTTTGGCAAAAAGGGCTAAGTAAATTGATTTTCTCTTAAATTCAGAAAATAACGCCTTAAAGTATGCAATTACTCTAGAGATGAAACATATTTTTGGAATTTTCTTTTTCTGACATTTAGAAATTTTGAAATGAGAAAAAAAACATGACCAACATAGTCAATTGATATTCTTTTTTGAAATTTGGTTTGATTTTTTCCAAGGACTTGGACCCCCGGAATGAAGGATCAAGTTTCCTTCAATCAGGGTGGATTTGATTTAAATCAAGCTGATTTAAATCACGATTTAAATCATGATTTAAATCACGATTTAAATCATGATTTAAATCACTAGTCCGTAAGGCTTGATTTAAATCAATGATTTAAATAAGAGTTTATACTCAAACTCAGTGAATAAAAAACCTTGAAGTTAGTGAATTTTGAATGGATTTATTTTTTTTGGACCTGGTGGATATTCCGCAAGTTGTGATTGAAGAGGATTCTGAGGTGGCCAGGACCCGCAATAATTTTTTCTCTACTGGGTTTGTTATATTTTATATTCGTGTGACAGAGAACTTCCTTAAGTCACAATGAGCCCGTACCGGACTTGATAGATTTACGTGAAGCACTTAGAAGCTCATCAAAAAACAATTGATCCGATCGTGAAATTCACATAATTGTATTTGTCAAAAAAGCCACATTTTATTTGCGTGAAAATCCATTGATCCGCCAAGTATAGACAGAGTGTCTATTGTGCATTCATATCAAATTTTTAGACACGTAATAAATCGTAATAAATCGTAATCATTGCTGGTGCGCTAATTTATCCAGCTAATTGTTTACGAGTAAAAATCGCCTATCAAAAAAGTTTTAAAACATGAATATGTGAAATGCATATAGCATAGCGAATCCCTATTCACATTTGATCTACGTTTTCAAATACCATTCGGCCTTCAAATGGAACTCATCTACAACACATGAAAACTGCGTGAATTGTGTTGGTTACGCGAGCTCTGTTTTCTACTTGAAAAAAAAATTTTTTTTGACTATTTGAAGAAATTTGACATTATTTTCCAACGATCGTCAACTCGCTAATTAGAACTAAGCGTGTCTTTTTATTTCGAAGCGTTGGATGTATACAATGTCGAATTAATGTGAATTTCGTTTGAAAAACATTGGCTTTCTCTGCCTTTGGTGATTGTATAAAATCATGAATCATGAATGTTACACATATACCGCCTGTATTCTACTGAATAAAATACCTCAGCTTTATTTCATGTTGAAAGCATATTGGACGGTAGAGTTGTTTTCCTTAAAAAGTTTTTTATTCGAAAAAACTGCAATTCAAATCAAAAAAATCTGATTTAAATCAAATAAATCCGATTTAAATCAAATAAATCCGATTTTTTTGATTTTTTTAAATAAATCATTGATTTTTATCCACCCTGCCTTCAATAAAGGATCAAGTCTCCCTTAATTTCTAAAATATTGCAATTTTTTTACTTCCACGAAAATGCTTCTAGTTCATCTACGGGTCCAACTATCGTTCTAACTTTTCGAGCATAGAAACTTGAAATTTCACGCTGTCAGAAAATGCAAAAGACGGCGAGTTGCTGTTTTTTTTCAAAAAGGTATGATAAAAATAAGAAAAGGGGATCAAGTATTCCAATTCTCTCCTTAAAAGAGTACGTATGGTATTCCTACCCTAAACGTCTCCCTTCCCTCTTCCAAATTTGAACTAAAGCTAACAGTTGAGTCGCTGCGACTATAACGGCTACCCTTTATACTAACATAGATTATTAAATGATCAACTCGGCAAAATTAAACTTTATAAGTAAAATGCCTTAATAAACAAACTTATGATTTTAAAAAAACAATTTTCTTATTAACTAAGCATTTTTGGTTTTGTTATAATTTCTACCAAAATTTGAACTTCCATAACACACCCCCCGTCTCCCCCCCCCCCCCCCTTTATCTACATTTAACTAAAGTATCTATAAGCTACGGGTTTCTTAATATCATTCCTATGTAGTTTAACTTCGACAAAATGTATTGAGTCCCTTCATCAATTCAGTTAAGTTTCAAGCTATCGTAGCTAAAAACAAAAGTTAATCATTAGGGGAGAATGGGGATACTTGATCTCCTTTTCTTATTTCTATCATATCTTTTTGGAAAAATTTAACAACTCACCGTCTTTTGCATTTCCTGACAGCGTGTAATTTCAAGTTTATATACTCCAAAAGTTGGAACGATAGATGAACCCGTAGATGAACTAGCAGCATTTTCGTGAAAGCAAGAAAACTGCGACTTTTTTAAGTTAAGGGAGACTTGATCCTTCATTTCGGAGCCCTAGTGCTTGGAAAAAATCAAACCAAATTTCAAAAAAAGAATGTCAATTTACTATATTGGTCAGGTTTTTTATCACTCACAATTTATAAAAGTCAGAAAAAGAAAATTCCAAAACTATGTTTCAACCCTAGTGTCATTGAATACTTTAAGGCGTTATTTTCTGAATTCAGGAGAAAATCCATTTTCTTAGCCCTTTTCGCCAAACAATTATTGTATAAATATCAGTTATGTGATAAATAATCGTAATCTTGTAATCAGCAATGATCATGATCTATTTAGAAGAAAATAATACCTTTTTGAGCTCTAGGGATCAATTGAACCCATAATAAACATTTAAGAAAACTTTATCTGAAAAATGTTGAGAGTTTACCATTGTTTTGAAAATATGGTATGAGGAAGTTCATGTTACACTCTAACGCTTTATGTATTGGAATATATATTTTGACTTTAATTTTATCATGTAAGAAACATTTTAAAGTGATAAAAAAAGATCTTCAAATCGAATTTTGTGAAATTTTGCAAACATTGCTCAGTAACTCAAAAAAATATTTTGTTAAATTTTTTGTGCTTTTTGCAAAGTTGTTTTGCTCTTTTTAGCACATTTTTCTAGAACATTTGATCCTTGTAAGTCATTCCAGTTTCGAGAAATACTTAGCTAAGGAATCAAGTATCCCCAGGGATCAAGTATCGTCATTCTCCCCTACACCATTGTTGGTTTTTTACCCCTGAAACTAAGCATTACTGTTAACTATTACGCAATGATCTATGAGCAAGACTTCACCACTCCACCCACGTGGAGTTCAGTCTAATTGGTTTTTCATGTTACTTTCAGTAGCCCTTGTTAGGCGCGCGTTTTATTATTTTTTTTTTTTAATCTAGTAGCTCACTTTTTTTTCCTTTTTCCCGGGATTTTAATTATTTATGTGGAATCATTCATCCCGAAGTAGCTCACTAAGGTTGCCTTGCCTGGAGTAAAATTTCAACATAATGTTTCCTACATCAGCACATTTTGACCCTGATTAATTTTAATTTGGATGATTTGAATAGTTTTTCATCGATCATGCTCCTGAAGCACATAGCTTACTTTACAAAAATCGTCTTCTCTTCACATAGAACATATATTTACCTACATACTAAATTAGTTGAAACTTTCTACGAAAAACCTGAGTTTTTCTGAATTCTACCCAAATTTTAGGATAATAGGGGCTTCAACTGCGTCGCAGAACAGGCTTTGTGCTGGACAAAACCTCGTAACTTCTTTAAATCAGCTCATAGAGGTTTGATGTCTTAGGGTGAAATGTTCACGATAATAAAGGCTAGCTAATTGTTCAGTTGAAGATATTCTTGCTAAATATTAAAATTCATTTTTGAAAGGCACAAAATTGAAAATATACGTCGGTAAAATATACCAACCTTATATTAATTACCATAACTCTAAAACGAAAAAAAAATACATGTTTGAAAATTCTCTTAATCAAATCTAATCTAATCTTCAGAAAACGCTCAAACTAACGCACTATTTGTGAGAATAATTCTTCGGGTGGTTCCAACAATTTTTGTCTTTAAGTTTTGTGTAAAAAACACGTTTCTACATTAAATTTTACGTCTTAATTTATTCAAAACGCATCTAATTTCATATTTCTTAAGAATAAATTCTAGAAAAAAATCAAACTCAACAAAATCATAAGTTGAAGAGATTTAACGATCTTCAGGTTATATTTAAAAATTCGGAATAAATTTGGATTTGAATAAAATATTTACATTGTATCAAAAAACCCTTGCCCAACAAGGCAAGCTGGCTCAACTTGCTAGAGAAGCTAGCCGCCTCAAGCTTGAAATTCTGGGACTGAGCGAAGTCCGTTGGCCTAATACTGGAGAACACAAGACTCAATCCGGGCAAGTCCTGCTTTACTCTGGCATACGAGGAGAACATGCTACTCGGGAACGAGGAGTTGGTTTCCTGTTAAGCCCGCAGGCCTACGCGGCCCTCATTAGATGGGAACCGATAAACGAAAGAATAATCGTAGCCAGATTTAGAACACGGGTTAGAAACCTTACAATGGTCCAGTGTTATGCGCCAACTGACGTTGCCGATTTGCAGGAGAAAGAGCAGTTTTACAGTCAACTGAACAGCGTGGTAGAGAGAATTCCGAAGGGTGACATTCAAATCCATTTGGGCGACTTCAACGCAAAGATTGGCTCCGACAATCAAGACCTTGAGCGCATCATGGGGCGCCATGGCTTAGGACAGATGAGCGAAAACGGAGAGCTGTTTGTAGAATTTTGTGGCAACAACAACATGGTGATCGGTGGATCGCTCTTCCCCCATCGACCAGCACATAAGGTCACTTGGGTATCCCGAGATGGCCGAACAGAAAATCAAATTGACCACATCTGCATCAGCCGAAAATGGAGAAGGAGCCTTCTTGATGTCCGCAACAAGCGAAGCGCAGACATTGCATCTGACCATCACCTCGTCCTTGGCGAGATACGACTGAGAGTTGCGCGTGTCCAACGGCGCGAGGAGAAAGTCGGGTGTCGATACGACGTCCGCCGGTTGGAGAATCCAGAGGTGAAAAGGGCATACGTTGAACAGCTAGAATCCCGAGCCTCGGAGCTGCCGACAGACGGAACAGTCGAAGAACAGTGGTGTGGAATCAAGAATGCCTTTATCACGGCGAGCCATGGTACTCTCGGTAAAGTTTGTGGAAGAAGAAGTGAATGGATGTCGGATGAAACTTGGAGGATGGTCGATGATCGGAGAAAGGCGAAAGTCGGAATTGAGCAGGCATGTACCGGGTCAGCCAAAGCAGCCGCCCGCTTACGATATGCGGAGCTGGAAAAGGCAGTTAAACGAGCTTGTAGACGAGACAAGAGAGCCTGGACAAACTCCCTAGCCGAAGAGGGGGAAAGAGCCGCCGCCAATGGAGATATCCGATTACTTTATGACATTTCTCGCCGCCTCAGTGGTGCAAGGACTAATGCAAGAATGCCGCTGAAAGACCGAGCAGGTCAGTTATTGACCGATCGAACAGATCAGCTCAAACGATGGACTGAGCACTTCGAACAACTCTTCCGAGTCACGAATAGCGATGACCAACAGAACCCGCAGCTCGAGGCGCCTACAGTAAGTCGCATAAATGGCGTCAACTCGGAAGCGCCCTCGCTGGCTGAAATAGAAGCGGCAATCAAAAACATGAAATCCAACAAAGCACCTGGGATCGATTGTATCCCTGCTGAAATGCTGAAAGCCGACCCTGCCCTGTCAGCACAAATGTTGCACCGTCTTTTCGCTGACATCTGGGATACTGCAACATTCCCGGCCGACTGGATGCAGGGTATCCTCGTAAAGGTCCCGAAGAAAGGAGACCTGACAGAGTGCGGTAACTGGCGAGGCATAACGTTGATCTGTACAACCCTTAAAGTACTCTGCAAAGTGATCCTGAACAGGATCCAGGAGAAAATCGACGCTACACTCCGACGGCAACAAGCTGGATTCCGATCCGGACGATCATGTGTGGACCACATCACAACGCTACGAATCATACTGGAACAAATCAACGAATTCCAGGACTCTCTTCTGCTGGTGTTCGTTGATTTCGAAAAAGCATTCGACCGACTCAACCATGAAAACATCTGGGCGGCTCTAAGGCGACGAGGGGTCCCAGAAAAACTAGTCCATCTCATCGAAGCACAATACGAGGCATTTTCGTGCAAGGTCTTGCACGACGGTGTCTTGTCCGAGCCAATCCCGGTAACTGCTGGAGTGAGACAAGGATGTATTTTATCACCGCTACTTTTTCTAATCGTAATGGATGAGATTCTGACTGGATCGATCGACTGTGCACCGAACCGAGGATTGCCGTGGAATCCTTCAACAATGGAGCATCTGAACGACCTTGACCTGGCTGACGATATTGTTTTGCTCGCCCAAACGCAACCGGATATGCAGAGCAAACTCGACGACCTCACCGAAAGTTCCAAGGCAGCAGGTCTCAAAGTCAATGTCGGAAAGACCAAGTCGATGGAGATCAACACAGGAAATCCCTCCAGTTTCATGGTAGCTGGGCAACAAGTTGAGAAAGTGGAGTGCTTCCAGTATCTTGGTAGCCAGATAACGCCTGATGGTGGTACCAGGAAAGACATCGAAACCCGGATCAGAAAGGCTCGATTTGCGTTTGCGAGTCTCCGAAACATCTGGCGGTCACGCCAGATCTCTCTACGAACAAAAATCCGAATCTTCAACTCAAACGTCAAATCCGTATTGCTGTACGGGTGCGAAACTTGGTGCACATATGCGGTGACGACGCGAAAACTGCAAGTATTTGTAAACCGCTGCCTGCGGAATATCATCCGCGCTTGGTGGCCTGGCAACTGGATCTCGAATGAGGAACTACATCGCCGGTGTCATCAAAGGGCGCTAGAAATCGAGATTCGAGAACGTAAGTGGAGATGGATTGGGCACACGCTGCGAAAAGATGAAAACGAGATTTGCAGAGAGGCGCTAGATTGGAATCCAGAAGGTCATCGAAGAAGAGGCAGGCCCAGAGACTCGTGGCGGCGAAGCCTAGCCGCTGAAATCCGAACTGTCGACGAAAATCTTGACTGGGACCAGATGAAGACGCTGGCTCCGGATCGTCAACAGTGGAGGTCTTTTACCACGGCCCTATGCACCGGAGGATCGGCGCGGGATCATTAAGTAAGTAAGTATCAAAAAACTAATCGTAAGAACCGTACATGCTTTCGGCAACGCTATAAATAAAATAGCTTTGCCGTGAAGATATGTTTTATACATATGTATAAATCTAAAATAAGAAGCAGTGTTGATTTCAGTGATGCTAGTATCGGAATTTTTTTGCATGTTTTGATTCTTTTATATCTTAAATCGGTAATAAAATATGAGAAGCATTGAATTTTTTTTTAACTAAAATAATATTATTCCTTGGTTTTACTGTTAAAAAATTACAATAAACAATTTCTGCTACGACCTTTTATCAACCGTTATTCAGTGTCAAAGAAAAATTAGGCATTAAAAATAGAAGAAATTTAGCCGTTTTCTGGCTTTTGTTACTTTGTTTTCCAATATTTTCCGCATATTATTCAAGTTCATATAAGTTAATTTATGTAAATTCTTGCTATTCGTTCTATTTTCAGTAGAAGGAAAATTAAAAATCGATCCCAGAGTAGTAGAGTAGATGCCTTTTGGGTCACCAAGAATCAGTGTAAAACTTGAGATGATTTAGCTGATTCTTGAGTTAGCGCAATGCGTTTCAATTTTGTACAGAAATACGTATATTTTTTGTAGTAAATTTTGATTTTGTGAAAGTAAATACCAAGAACACATGGATAACGATGTTTTCTATACAAACATACGTCCAAAAGTGAATGCAATCGTCTGCTGGGCGATAATGAACCTCATTTTCTACTCGGCACCATTTTTGATCACGTTCGTCGATTTCGACTAAACTTGGCCTAGTCTTAGATCAAACATTTTTACATCTTTTTTTTCAAATTTCTAGATTTTTCAATGAAAATTGTCAAAGATACAGCTAATTTAGTGAAGCAATTCTAAATTTCCCTTTCATACGGGAATAGCTGTATCTTTGTTTCCCGTCATTGTAAAGATTTCAAATTTTGTAGAGCGTTAGTTGGATAGTTCAACTAGATTGTGTGAAATTTTCAAAAAAAAATCAACCGAGAGAGAAATGGCAGCTTGTCAAAGTTGGAAGTGGGTGCGCAGCTTCACTCGATTTCATTTTTTTTTAACGCAACTGTATATGGCTAACTCTTTCGCTCACTGAGCGTTCAAAAAAGTTTATCTCGATTTGTGCAAAAAAATACAAGTTCAAAAAATAAGAAAAATACATAAATATGGAATAATAGAGCTGTTCCTGTTTGCAATTAAATGTATGTTATTTTATATTGCCTTGGAATAAATAAGAAAAATGAAATTGAATGTTCACATTAGCTCCACAATAATATCCTATATTTACGCATAAAATGAATTCAGTTTTGTCAAAAAAATGATTTTTTGAGTTATTAAAGTAAAAAATTTATGGTATTATTTAAGCAAATTGTTTTTTTTAAGAAACCACAGTAGGCTTTCATTCCAAGAACAAATTACTGAAAAAAATGTTAAATTTCATGATAAACACAAAAAACATGCCTCACAAAAAGTTGAATAACTCCATCATTAGCAAATATTAGCAACAACTTTTCGTTTAACCATAAAGTTGAAACTTAGTTCTTTATTTGAATATGGAACTCGATGCGGTATTTTGCTGAAAAACTATACTTTAAGATGTTTGAAATTGGCGAAAATCTGAGATTTTTTATGTCGAACTATTTTTTCTATAACTAGGACAATATGTTTTGTAAATTTGATATGTTCAAAGCTCATAAAAATTGATAAAATTTCGAAAAACTTGATGTATTTGGTTAACGTTCATCTTGAACAGATTATTTTCTACAGAGCGATGAAGATCTCTCTTATTATTTCCTCATTTTTCAAAAAAAAAATTACCATAACTTCTCCTACTAAGTAAGTTGCTAAAAAAATCGAATTTTTCAAAATCTTTGATAGATTTGAGATGGGCCATCAATCTGGTTTCCAAAAATATAAATATGAAAAATTTTATCCAAGAAATGTAAAATGAGGTTTTGTCACAACTTTCATATGTTCTGCCCCACAGTGCGTCGTGTGAACTATTTGCGAAAAAAAACAATGTCAATCAGTTTGGTAGTAATTTTCGCATCCATAGAGGACAAACAGGCATACCAAGCTTTTTTTGGTGATATACACCTACACATTATATTAGAAATTACAACCAAGTCTAGTCTACGGAGTCTGCTAGTAAATCATTAAAAAAAACCTTTGTGTAAAGCCTATCTTTGATTTAAACAATACGACGATTCAGTCTTTCAAGAAAAACAAAACATGTTATTTTCTTTCCTTTGCTTTCACTCACTCAATCATGTAAATGTAGGCTTGATAAGTTCTAAGCATCCTGCAACACCCTTTTTCAACAGTAATTTTTCTATACCCTTAGCTGTGTATCTACCGACATTACATTCAAATGGTAGGTATCTGAGCATCTAGTCTAGGAAACCGAATTCTTTTCGTCAGTTAGAAATACTCGGCTCATAGAGCGCCATCGGGAAAGGGGGGATGATAACGGGGTTGGCGAATCAAATACGGAAAAGATACACATCGGACCGTGAAGCTGTGTAAACGTGAGCTCAAGCGCTTGATCGTCATTCGGTGTAATACTATTTTTTTCTCGTTAAGGGAAAGAAGCAGAGGCAGAACAACAAGTGGCTAGTAACCCAGAGACAGCGAGATAGAGAGGACGCAAATGAAGATACAAGTGTGAGGATTGCTGTTCTACAATAAGATTACACCTTCGAGCCGTGCTTGCTCGCCATCTCCGGCATTTGGTGCGGATCTCTGTAGATACCTACCCACCTTTAGTTGGTTGTGTAGTATCAACAAACGGCTTTGGCGATTTTCGTTCATGTTCACGAGTGTCTGGTCGGTCATGTGTTTGTGATTTGGAATGTTTACAGAATGAGATTTCTGTTTGCTGCACTACATCGGTGGTGAAGCTGTATCGTTTTTGCTTTCATTTGCCCGGCACAAGTTTGAAAACTTGGTTCGAATCTCTGAGTAAAGACATTCCTTTGATATATGCCGGAGAACGGCATGAATGAATGAAAAAAACACTAAATAAAAAAGAATTCATCCCCTGAGATGGCAACGTGCGTTCGGTTGTTTCGTTTATGCTTTCTTTTGTTTGCTTTCGGGGTTGTTTGTTTAGTGTGTTCAACAAGTGTTGTTTCAAATCAATCGAATTTTGTTTGCGTAAGGCGTGTGAAATCTCGGGACGGGCAAGGTCGAAAGTGGCCAGCAAGTGCGCTGATAGTAAATCTCACGTGTTACGTGTTTTTCATTGATGGTGCGAGTATGTTCTTATGGAATCTGGGCAGGTTTTAGGCACCTGTGTAGAATACTGAGTTCGGTTATCTTTAAAATTTCATCACATGATTGAGATTCCGATAATTCTACTTATGTTTTTGAGATGACAAAATACGCATATCTAAACAAGGTTGCCGCAATTATATGTTTTAACGAAAAAAAACCTTAATTTTATGATTAGACAAAGAAAAGATGATTGTTTTCTAATAAAGAATTATCATAAATTCCATAAAAAGCAGGGCCGGATTAAGCCATCGGGGGGCCCGGGGCAATTTTTCTCGGGGGGCCCCTATGATTCATTTTTTTTTTCAAATGCTATCCTGAACATTTTAAACGTGTTAAAGAACTGGAGATGAGTTCAATATACACTGAGGTTTTTTTTTTACGCGGTATTTCGTCCCGCGTAAAAAAAAACCGAGTGAAAAAAACCGCGTTAATTCGAAAATCCGCGTAACAAAAAAAACCGCGTTAATTCGCAAATCCGCGTAAAAAAAGCCACGTAAAAAAACCGTGTAAAAAAAACCGCGTAAAAAAAACCTCAGTGTACTCTCTTCAAATTGCCATGTTGTCTGTGTAGAAGATGGTTTCTGGTATCTTCTAATAAAAATTATTAATCAATCATGTGCAAACATTGCGGGAGAGTTTAGAAATTTCTTACAAATTCCAAATGCTTAATTTAATTCTAATTTTTTTAATACCCTTATCACCAACTTATCAGACCGAATAGATATTTTAAATGTTTTTCATTTCATCATTGATCGTCTGGTTTGTGCTTTATCGAGAAATTTTCAACTTATGACAATTGGAAAGTATCATAAAGATTTTGAACATAAAATACAAATTCAAAAAAATAAACTAAATAACGAAATTCAGATATAATAGTTGAAGAATTCAAAGCTTTGAATACGATTATTTTCAGAACCACAGTTCATTGTCTTAAATCTAAATCATAATTTCAAATCAAGTTTTGAGAAAAGAAATATGAATTAAATTTTAAATAATTGAGATTCAAAGTTACAATCAGAGGCAAAGCCGAAATTGCACCAAATGTGTATTTCAATTTTATACCTTTAAAACATAAACAAAACGTTTTCGTGGAATGTTTATGAATGTGATTCTCATCAGATAAAGAAAATGTTATCAAATTGTTATTCTGAATGTGCCCAAGTTTCATTTGATACTCCCGAAGCCAAAGAGGAATAAATGAAAAAAATGATCGTTTGAAAAAAAAAACAATTCAGAACAGAGATGAAATGTTTAAAATACAGAATCAGTTATCATTGAAAAAAGTCAGATGAAGAATCCAAATGAGTTGAGAACCTAAAACAAAGATCATGAGATCTAAAAATTCAGAAAAACCATGGAACTGAACTTCAGTAACTGAAGCAACAACACAAGACTTGAAAATCTCAATGAATCTGGAAAAATAAAAGATGAAAGAAACATAGAGTATTCATGTTAAAAGAATCACTCAATGATGTTAGCATCTCAACTATGCGATCTTATTAATGATAATTTGAGAATGATCATTTGGAAAATGATATGCTGAATTCTAGATATTTACTTTAGTATATGGTAAATTTTTGGTAAAATCAGTTGAAAATGTTTGAATAAAAATTTTAAACCTGAGACGAAAATTGGGATGGAAATTCAATACAGAAACTCAGTACTGTCGATTGGTCCAAGCAACTACAGATTTTTTTTATAGATTTTATTTTCAAAAATTCAAAAGGGTTTAGAATTTATCAAAAAACGAAAATTTCAATAATAATGATTGAAAAGTGAAAAGTTATTATAATACCCGGTATTAATCCGGCTACTGGTAAAATTTTGAAATGTTTATCATAAAGCTTCTCTGTTCTCATTTAGCACTGTGAGCCAGTTTTGACGAAATTAGCTGCTATTTTAGAGCAGTAACGATTACTTGGAAAGTTAACGTTATAATAAACATTATAATTGTGCAAGACGTTTGCAAGTAATGAAAATGAGGAGCTGTTTTTCTAAATTTTTCCTGACTGAGAGGTTTCGATAAAAAAAAGAAAACCTGACGTGTTTTTCCTCATATTCTCTTCATTTTTTTTTCGAATTCAGTGTACATTATTTTTGTCCAGTTTTTGGGTTGAAAATTTTGAAATTCAATATCAAGATTTTGGTGTTTTTAGTCCGAAAAATGCGGAAGAATTTCTCCACTGCTTCCTCTAGGGGGGCCCTTAATTTATGTTAGAAAAAAACTATTCAAGATTTTATTTCACGGGGGCCCCTTTAGTTGTTATATTTAGAGTTTTTATTCCGATTTTCTTGTTTTGATTTCTTTGCATAGATATGTAGAAATTGAGGTAGTATGATTAAAGTAATTTAAAAAAAAATCTCTCGGGGCCCCCCCTGAACCGGGGGGCCCGGGGCAATTGCCCCTTTTGCCCCCCCTTTAATCCGGCCTTGATAAAAAGGTATTCGGATCAAAAACTGATCAGACTAAATTGTGTGTAAATCTAGTTTTTGTTTATTAAAAAACATCAAATTATCTTTCATTTTGAAGTTCAATATGTATTTGTTGTAAATATGCTAACTATGTGCAACAAAGTAGTCTTAGAATAATTAAACAAAATCCTAGAAGGCATGTAGTAATTAAGAAATTCAACAGCCAAACCAACAAGTTGTTTCAATAACCACTGTTCTGCAACAGTATTAAATACAGAAAAAATGCTCAGTTAAGATTCCGGTTGACCTAGTTCAAATTTTATTTATTTATTTATTATTTTTGCCATTTTGTACATGCTTGTTACAATGTGTTATACTGATGTGTTTTCCTAGCTAAATTTTTATTCGTTCGTTTTTTTTTAAGATTATGTCGTTCTTAATCAGCAAGTCCTGCTAATAAACCCCTCTTGAACTCTGACCTAGATCTAATAGATTTTACATGGAAAGGAATGACGTTCCAGTTAACGATACTTTCACGAAAAACGAGTTACTATAGTAAACGGAACTGTGTCGGGGAATAACGAAACATCCTGTTCGAGAACTACGTAGCGGTACAAGAAGAGTTCTTAGATATTCCGGTTTGCCTGAAGATAGAATTCTATGAATAACAGTAACAGATCTGAAAGCATAAAATCTCTCGAAGCGACATCCTAATAAATATTTTTGAAGATGTGAGACGTGTGAGAATCTTGTTAGATTAAAAACATATCTGACGCAATAATTCAGCGCAATGCGAAGTCTTCTCATAGATCTCTCCGAAGCGTTTTGATAAAGATTGTCGTTTGACGCCTGCTATCAGATTTTGTACAGTCACCTTATCCACTTCCTTCGCCACAGAACGCCAGTTTGCTGTGAACTGCTTGTCGCTGCTAACAGTTTTTTGGGTTTTTTAATGGTTCTGCTCAGCTTTCGTTCAATATTTTTCGATTGTGCACAGTTTTGGTGATTTGGGTGGAATCTATGGGCACTACCTGAATGTTGTTAGCGGCATACCACTCCAACGCCTTTTTTCCATAATGACATGATACCTAATCTGGCCAAAACAGCATAAACAATTCATGTTTCTTCAGGAAAAGGCAGCAAACGCTTTTGAAGACACTCTTTCACGTAAATTTCCTGGTTGACGGTTTCGGTTGCAACGAAAATGTAGCTTTTCAAGCAACTGGTAAAGATAGCTTGCCAAAAGAGAAATTTCTTGACATACTTTGATAGTTCAATATGCTTGGAAATGTCTGCCACCTTTCCTCTTGCGGTTGCTGTATAATACTTTTGTTTTGTCTTCTCGTTGCGTTATTAGGTTATTACCTTCTTATAAGGTGATAGTCCAATCGGTCCAATCGGTCCAATCGGTTTTTAGCTTCATGCGCGGTTGTTGACGATATTCCCAACTTATTTGCGACATCTCGAACAGAGAGATTTTAGTTTCGCTTAACCCTCACCCGCACTAGATTTCGTTACCTTTAACAGACTTAGGAATGTTGATTTGACACTTCAAGCTAGAATTGTTATATGAAACTCTTTTCATATCGAACAGATAACAACGAAACTTATATCACTAGAAACCTTGCGTTGTCCGTAAAATATGTTTGGAACATTATATATAGCTCAAGCTACTAGTTTTCCCGTTATTCAGCGGGAAAAAAATCCGAAACCTGCCTCAGAAAAATTATTGCAGCTCATGCATTACGTACTCAAAAAAATATCTATCTAATAAATTTGAAAGCTTAAGTCATGGTCTACATAATGAAGTCACTTCAAAGTCACTACTTAACGAACATTTGATTGTACTTAAAGTACAATAAAATTTTATTGTACTTTTCAAACAGAAGACGTTTGATGTGATGAATAATATAGAAATTATGAAGAGTTTATTGAATTACAATAATGATTCTTCATTCTATGAAGGCTATGATACATTTTTGACAACAACGATATCTTCATGAAGTGGGGATCTATCTAGCAATGTGATAGAAAACGATTTTTTATTGCCAGGAATTTTCCACATTGTGGCATTCTTCCCTATTGATATATATAAAACGATTAGATTATTTATGATACCTTGGCGTTAGGCAGAGCAAAGCCGTTTGCCCTCAGAGGAACAATTCTAGTTGTGGGAATTGCGCGGAAATATTCAAGAGAATTTCTCTAGCTCGAAGAACAAATATTGAACGGATAATCCAGTCACACGAAATACATGGAAAATCGAATCACGAATATTTGAGACAACGGCTACATTCTATTTCCGAGTTCTGAAGTATGGTTTTGTTTTATGCGATTTGAAAATTAAAGTTCTCTTTGATTTACCTGAATCAAGTAACAGATATTATAATGAAATACCCAAATATCTTAGTATGACTTCTGATTTCAAAATTATGGACTGATTATGAATTCTCATTTGAATGACTAGACCAATTTCCATGCATTGGATTTTTATTTGAATCTCTGAATTATTTAATTCTATTTAATATTTATCACGTGTTTGTCCCCCATTGATTTCTGATTTGAATTTATGTTTTAAATTTATGTTCAATATTCCTATGTTGATTTCAAGTAGTAAACAAAACTTTATTGTTCTTTTAA